>NC_053024.1:291254907-291554907 GCF_003073215.2 Triticum urartu | reverse complement strand
CTAAGGGGCTCCTTGGCAGGCTCTGGATAGATGGCTTCAACTGACATATCGACATCAGGCAGAAAGATCCGATGATTGCGAGCAGAGGGCTGATAGGTGACAACTAAGTGTAGTTTGATCAGCCGCATAATCCATGGAGCGTAAAACTTCAAGACAAAAATGTCAGATCCTGATGCAGCAAGCTAGCGAATGAAGAAATCTTGTGCATTGAAGCTTTTTCCATGAAGAATATGAAAGACCAAAGTCTTCATTGCGCCTTCTAGCTTGGCATGTGGAGAATGTCCTTTGATGGGCCAGAGAGTTCGCCTTATGATGTGATAGATAGTACGTGGCAGATACTCAAGGTCTTCAACAAAGAACTCCTTAGGATATTCAGCATCTGGAGGCAAAGGCTTCATCATGCTGAGCATCTAACTCATATTGGGCTCAGGCTTGTGGAAGATGCTTTCCATAGCAGCACTGTGAAGTTGACAACCAGGTTCATACAGATCTCCTGGAGTGGGCAGGCCAGTAAGCTCAATGATATCAAAGGCTTTGGCTTGATGATGAACATTGCCTGTCATCCACTCAAGGACCCAAGTCTTCGGATCCCTGTTGTAGCCACGGATATGAAGAGTGGCATAGAATTGGAGCAACAGTTCTTCATTCCAGTCCTCCTTATCAGTGACGAACTGTAGCAAGCCAGACTCTCTGAAGCAATCCAGAGCTTCTTCCAAACAGGGCAGACCAGTTATGGCTTCAGTGTCAAGACGCATATGTGGGAAAAATGCGACCTTGATTGTACAGAATGCATGAGTAATAACTTCGGTGCTGATAGCTCTAGAACCGATCAGAAGATATTCTTGCCTTTGAGTAGGGGTTCTTGGCGCTATTGAAGAAGGTGTTGTGTGCCTTGAAGCCATTGATATTGAACGATCCGGGTGAAGATGCAGTGCTTGGAAACCTGGGCAACCTTGGTATTGGCTTCTGAACCTGAGGCCTGTGCTCAATGTGATAGTCAAACTGAGGACCATCAGCAGGCGGAGGAGTCAGAAAAGGCCATTTGACAGTGACAAGTTGGCCATAGTTGAATGCTTGCTCGATAGTGTGTGGCCGAGGTGGCGGAACAGGAGCAGTGGCATTAACAGAGGCGTTAGGCTGCACAACAGAGGCTTCAGGAGCAGTTGCATCATTGGCTTCATTGACTTCTGGCACATTGGTTGGTGCAGGCTCCACATTTGCTTCAGCCATGACTACGTCATTGGCTTCATTTGTGTTGGTGGTGGCAGCCTCAAGATTCTTAACCTCCACTTGATGAGCTGGAGGGTTGGGCACAGACACGTTCTCCTCGAGAACAACTTCTTCAGTAATGGGGGGAGTAGGGACACGTTCTTCTTCTTGTTTGTCGTCGGCTGATGCAGCCAGAATGTCTTCAGCAGCTTTAGCCTCAGACTCGGAGACATTCACAATAGGAGTGGCATCTGGAAACACTTGACATGCAACAGATTGGTGGGGCACTTCTCCTTCTGGAACGCTCGAAAGAGGGACTTGAGGCCTTGGTCCTTTGCGAAGCCTGCGTAGCGCTGGCGACGCCTGTGGAGATGGAGTTGGCTGGGCCTCAAAGTCATCTTCTTCTTGCACTGATGGGGTTGCTTGCAGTTGGGGAGAGCTTGGAGTGTCTTGTCTCTGTGGGTGATCAGCCCACGATGCATCCTGAGCAGTTGGCGTCAGAGGACGACCAATGCTGATGAGCTCGCTGTGCGTAAGCACAGGCGATGATACCAGTTGGTGCTCGATCTGAGTAAGGACTTCATCATCTTCAACATTGTCATGGTGACCAATGTCTTCAGTAGCGGTGGGGTCAACTGCTGGAATGTCTTCAGCATCAGGAGCCTCTGTGTAAGCAGGCTCATGAAAAATCAGTTGGCGCTCGTGGTGTTCAGATGCAGGGCGAACCATTGAGATAGGTTCAACAACTAAGGGCTCTGTGGGAGCAGCCCGATCCTTCTTGGTTTTGCGCTTCTTCTTAGAGGGAGCGATGTCAGAAGCTTCAGGATTTTTCCTTTTTCTGGCTTTAGCCTCGGCAGTCCTCGTCTTCTTCAGTTCTGAAGCGGTTGACCTGACCTTTGGCTTCGAGCCAGTCATGCTGCTTGGGAAGACTATGCGAGGTTCTTCCTGCCTTGAAGGTGCAGATTGGTCAGTTGAGGGCTTCTTCTTCTTTGCAGCCATTCTTGGGTTGATGCCAAGACGACCAAGAGCCTTGCGCTTCTTAGCCTCATTGTAGGCTTGCACACACTTGTTAGCCAGGCTCTTCATGCGTTCACGAGAACCTTGAGCTTCTTCACGCTTTTTGAGAAAGGATTCCTTCAGCTCGTGCAGCATAATCTTGAAGTTTTTCACATCTTGCACGCTGAGCTTGGCCATGTGCTTCTTGAACTGAGCTTTCTCATAGTCGATCTTTTGCTTCAGTTCAACGATGCGCTGAGCTAGAGATAGCTCAGAAGCAATGGCGCCAGTGAAGGCGACACTGAGGCCAATTGGAAGTTGTAGGTCTTCAAAGCTGAGGTTGGGCGTGTCAAACCACTCATCGATGAAGTTATGGATGATTGCCACATCAAAGAGAGGCAAATCATCGAAGATCTCTGCTTCTTCCTTGCTCTTGATCAGTTGTTCAAGAGCGTCATCTGCAAGATCTTCATCGCTGGACAGATCAATGGTGTCATTGTGCAGAATAGCAGCAGCAGTCAGTGCATGATCAGTATTCTTTCTTATATCAGTCTTTTTGGAGATACGTGATAGATCTTCAGACTGCACACTGTCTTCAGGAGGTGCAGTAGCCAGTGGCTTCGCATGTAAGACCTTTGGTGCAGGAGCATGCTTTGAAGCTTTAGGCTTCTTCAGTTTCTTTAGCTTCGGCGGTGCAGGCGCTTCATCAAATTCAGCGTCATCTGCAGGCTCATCCACGGCTGTCCCTTGAACCATGATATGAGTGATGAGACCTTCCAGGTTGTAGAAGGGCCCAACAAGATTGGGTTCAGCTTCGCGGGTGCCATCGGCACGGGGAGCAGAAGGACCAGGGTTGAAGTCTAGTCCCAATGTCTTCTTGTTTTGCTTAGCCGAGTTCTTGGCAAACTGGAAGTTGCACTTGAACAGATTGTCGTCATGACACCATAGCAATGACGATGCGTCAGCATCTGCAGGCTGTGGTCCACGAACCATGCAGGGATAGAAGCCTTGTTCAATGGCTTCATCTCTGGACCTGGGTTGAAGATTTTTGTATAGGATGTCTCCCCATGGTCGCTTGATGGCATTCTTCTCTGCATATTCCTGGGTCACAAACCTGTACTTGAACCATTGCTCAGCCCAGTACCTTCGAATCCATTGGATTCGTGTCTTGCGCTGATTGTAATCCTCTTCTGGGTCTGTCTTGTACAGCTCTGAGAGGTCATCAGGCAGATCTCTTGATGTTCCCCCTCGACGCTGTCGGCCACCCTTCCTTGCTGATTTCTCTGTAGCCATGAGCTTCAAACTGAATGGTTTCAACATGTTCAAAGGTTTCAAAGGCTTCCGCTTGCTGGTCAAACAGGAACTGGCTTCGGAAGAATTTATATGATGCTGTAAGAATTCTGCAAATGAATGCAGACCATGAGAACCAAGGGATTCTCCCACGTACATGTACCTGTGACAGCATTAAGGTGCGAAGGAAGGGGAAGAGGTTATATGCATTCTCAGAAGATTTTGAAAATAAATCAGTTTAGAAGACATTGACCTCATAGTGCGAAGACATTCACTCATAGATAGAGAGTTGGTTCCAGATTTGTACGAATCCACGAATAAGTACAAGTGAGGAATCTAACTACTTTGTGAAGCATAAGTGAACATACTAGGCATATTATGAGATGTAGTATGAAATAGATCCAACTTGTGTGAACAGAAACTGCTTGTGGTAGAAAGTGATGGATCTATAGAATCAAAGGGGCCGTAAAAAGGAAGTTTTATTTACCACACAAAGAACTGCTAGACGGAGTGGGAGAGGAGGCCGAGCAGATCGATCATTCGTGCCCTAACTTGGCGACGGAGGACATCTACAGCGACGGCGGAGAAGACGATGTCCGCGGCCGGCGTGAAGACGGCGTCGGTGAGGTCGCGACAACTAAGCGCTTCGTCGCCGGCGTCGTCGAGGGTGAGCGGTTGCGCTAGGGTTTGTGCGAGAGTGGAAGAAAGGATAATGACTGTGGTGAGGCGTGTATTTATATAGACAGGTACGGCACAGTGTTATTACACAGGTGCCCCTGGCGATTCACATCTGAAGGACACGTGGCCATCATGCAACATATCGGAGGTTGTTCCACGTTCCAACGCACGCCTGGATTGTCGGGTGGTCATTCCCACTTCTCCGGGTTTCAGGTGAAGGAATTAGCATTGAAAACGTACTTAATGTTTGTCTCTGGATCTTCTGCTGACAAGGACGCAGAGAAGATATTCGACAGTTTCAATAGAATGCATATGATTTGGAGAGATAGAGTTTGAGATAGAAAGCATAGAGAGGTTAGGGTCCGATCACATTCACTTAGTTCAAAAGATTCAACAAGAAGACATAGCTATAAGTGAATGATGTAGAGGACAGAACACTAGTACATATATATATATATGAGAAGGACAGTCAAATCAACATAGTGAATATAATCATGAAGACAAGTTGAGATTGAAGCCAAACCAAATGTGAAGACATACCAAACGTAACGCCATGAGTGAAGCACTTCAAACAGAAAAATTTGGTGGTGGCGTTACCCACCGTATAGGAAGTATTAGACTCAGACATGATGCACAATTATCGTGGCGCTCCAAAGTCAAATTCCACATTAATGTATTCACACTTAGAGTGTAAGTCTTCATTGATTGAAGATATACTTTACTTTGTGTGTTGCACATCTAAGTCATCAATATGCATAAGTGTTAGGATGTGTGCCTGATCACAGGACATTTGAGGATTCCAAGATATTTAGCTCACACCGTAACTTGCAAAACCTCTTCTCATCCAAGGGCTTGGTGAAGATATCTGCCAATTGCTCTTCAGTGTTGATGTGTATGATATCAATATCTTCCTTCACAACATGATCTCTGAGAAAGTGATGACGAATTTCAATGTGCTTTGTCTTCGAGTGCTGAACTGGGTTGTTGGCAATCTTGATGGCGCTTTCGTTGTCGCAGTAGAGTGGCACTTGCTTCAGATGAATTCCATAGTCTTTGAGTGTTTGCTTCATCCATAGAAGCTGAGCGCAGCAAGATCCAGCAGCAATGTATTCAGATTCAGCAGTGGAGAGAGATACACAGTTCTGCTTCTTTGAAGACCAACATACAAGTGATCGTCCCAGAAAATGACATGTGCCTGATGTAGACTTGTGATCCACCTTGTCACCAGCTTAATCAGCATCCGAGAATCCAACTAGATCAAACTCTGAGCCTTTTGGATACCATAATCCTAGTGTTGGGGTGTGAGCCAAATATCGAAGAATTCGCTTCATAGCTAAGTGATGCGATTCCTTTGGTGCCGCTTGGAATCGAGCACACATGCAAACACTAAGCATAATATCTGGCCTAGATGCACATAGATACAGTAAAGAACCAATCATGGAGCGGTATACCTTTTGATCGAACTCTTTACCATTGTCGTCGGGACCCAGATGATGTTTGGCGGGCATTGGCGTCGTGAAGCCTTTGCAGTCTTGCATCCCAAAATTCTTCAGGAAATCTTTGAGATACTTCTCTTGGGATATGAAGATGTCGTTGCGTTGCTGATGTATTTGAAGACCAAGGAAGAACTTCAGCTGACCCATCATGGACATCTGATATTGCTCTTGCATCATATATCCAAACTCGTCAGTGTATTTCTGATTGGTGCAGCCGAAGATAATGTCATCCACATATATTTCGCACACAAACAGTTCACCATCATATGTCTTCGTGAAGAGAGTGGGTTCGATGGAACCAAGTTTGAAGCCTTTGCTCTTCAGGAAGTATTTGAGTGTTTCGTACCAAGCCCGAGGGGCTTGTTTGAGGCCATACAATGCCTTGTTGAGCTTGTACACCATGTCAGGATGTTTTGGATCTTCAAAGCCAGGCGGTTGTGCAACATACACTTCTTCGTCAATCTTGCCATTGAAAAAAGCGCTCTTCACATCCATTTGATACAGAAGAATGTTATGATGATTTGCATAGGCCAGCAGTATGCGTATGGCTTCAAGTCTAGCCACAGGAGCAAATGTTTCATCGAAGTCAATCCCTTCAACTTGAGTGTACCCTTGAGCAACGAGACGAGCTTTCTTTCTGACAAATTGACCATGCTCATCTTGCTTGTTGCGATATATCCATTTGGTGCCTATTATATTGTGCTTGCGAGGATCAGGACGCTTAACCAGTTCCCATACATTATTCAGCTCAAACTGTTGAAGCTCTTCTTGCATAGCTTGAATCCATTCAGGTTCCATGAAGCCTTCTCCAACTTTCTTGGGTTCAGATATTGAGACAAATGCGAAGTGCCCATAGAAATTTGCTAGCTGTGTTGCCCTTGAACGAGTGAGTGGACCAGGTGCATTGATGCTATCAATTATTCTCTCAATCTGTACTTCATTTGCGACATGAGGATGTACAGGACGAAGATTTTGCTCTTGATGATCATTGTCATTGTTAGAAGGATTGTCTTCAGGCTGAGCATTGTCTTCAGGTTGATCAGGTGCGGAGATGATGAGTTCCTCTTTAGGCTGAGTTTCAGAAGGTATGATTTCTCCAGTTCCCATAAGTTTAATTGATTCACTGGATGGAACTTCATCTAGCACATTTGCCAGGTGCTCTCTTTGTGAGCCATTAGTCTCATCGAACCGCACATCCATTGTTTCAGCCACTTTATAATGAAAGAGGTTGAAGACTCTGTAGGAGTGCGAATCCTTTCCATATCCAAGCATAAAACCTTCATGTGCTTTTGGTGCAAATTTTGAACTGTGATGTGGATCCTTGATCCAGCACCTGGCACCAAATACTCTAAAGTAACTGACATTTGGCTTCTTGCCAGTAAGGAGCTCATAGGATGTCTTGTTGAGAAGCTTGTGAAGATAAACACGGTTGATGATATGGCATGCAGTATCAATGGCTTCAGGCCAGAACTTTCTTGGAGTCTTGTATTCATCAAGCATCGTCCGGGCCATCGCAATAAGTGTTCTATTCTTGCGTTCCACGACGCCATTCTGCTGTGGTGTGTATGGAGCTGAGAATTCATGTGTAATGCCCAAAGTATCAAGATAAGTGTCTAGACCAGTGTTCTTGAATTCAGTGCCGTTATCACTTCTGATGTGCTTGATCTTAACGCCATAGTTGTTCATGGCTCGATTGGCGAAGCGTCTGAAGACATCCTGCACTTCAGTCTTGTAGAGGATTATATGCACCCAAGTATATCTTTAATGATCATCAACAATGACAAAGCCATAGAGACAAGCAGTAGTAGTAAGAATTGAGTAATGAGTGGGACCGAAAAGATCCATGTGGAGCAGTTCGAAGGGTTGAGTCGTTGTCATGATTGTCTTCGAGGGATGCTTGGACCTCGTCATCTTTCCTGCTTCATAGGCACCGCATAAGTGATCCTTCTTGAACTTGACGCCCTCGATGCCTATGACATGCTTCTTCCTTGCAAGGGTGTGGAGGTTCCTCATGCCAGCATGCCCTAGCCTCCGATGCCAGAGCTAGCATTCAGAAGCTTCTGCTAGAAGACATACGACAATTTGTGGTCCTGCTGAGAAATCTACCATGTACAAATCATCTTTCCGATACCCTTCAAACACTAGAGACTTGTCAGATTCCCTTAGTACAAGGCAAAAATAT
Source organism: Triticum urartu (assembly GCF_003073215.2). Classification (NCBI taxonomy): domain Eukaryota; kingdom Viridiplantae; phylum Streptophyta; class Magnoliopsida; order Poales; family Poaceae; genus Triticum; species Triticum urartu. The sequence goes on along the minus strand of NC_053024.1, from coordinate 291,547,056 downwards.
TTTCCAAACTTCACAATCATGTTTAAATCACAAAGAATTGAAACAGACATTAAGTTGAAACCAAGGGATTCAACAAGCATGACTTTATCCATGTGTTGATCCTTTGAGATAGCAACTCTACCTAGACCCAATACCTTGCTTTTACCAGTGTCAGCAAATGTGATGTGACTTTTGTCAGATGGACGTAGAGTTGAGTCCATAAGAAGGCTTCGCTTGCCAGTCATGTGATTGGTAGACCCACTATCAATAATCCATTCTGAAGCAGCTGGTGTCGTACCCTACAGTGCAGTTAGGGGGATAGGCTTCGAGAAGAGAATTGTGAAGCAAAAACATTTGACAAACCAGTGGATTATGAAAGCTTAGATCGAGATTTGGACTGATAGGGCAAGTAGCAAGCGATTCAAGAACAAAGTACATAGTAAGACCATTCGGGCATTTGATCTTGCGCCCTACAAGATGTTTAAGGTCCCCAACAATGGCGTCAGACAATTTTGGTTTTCGGCTAGAGACCTTTCCCTGCAAAAGAGAGTTAAGCTTTCTTAGCCACCCACATCTTCAAGGGTGGCTGAGAAGCAATAAGTCTAAGTGCAGCATCTGAGAATTTTGGCTTTGGAGCCCTAGCAAACAGTCTTGCAGGCAGACAATAGTACTCATAAGAATAAGCAAAATAGTTCTTGGTCTTATGAACATGGCGGTTTGATGAACCGCTCTCATATTCATATGCCTGAGTATGGTTTCCCTGCAAAACATTTGCATTAGTGCGACTCAGGTGAGTCCTCTGTCTGTATGAAGCCTTTGGACCGTATGAAGCCTTTGGTCTGAGGTTTGTCTTCTTCACGTGAGGTGTCATGATGACATTCACAGGAAGATTCTCCAAACACCTTTTCGGAACCCAAACCTTCTTCATAGGCGGTCCATTCCTGCAGTTAGTACCAATATATCTGGCAAACACTTCACCATTCTGATTGTTAAACAGTTTATAGTTTGCATCAAAGGATTCATCAATAACAATGGGATTAGCACAAGTGAAGCCAGATAGAGTGGATGGATCCGTTGAAGGTTCCTTTGCAGCAACCCATGTGGTTTTGGGGTACTGCTTAGGTTTCCAGTAAGAGCTATCAGCATTCATTTTCCTTTCGAACCCAACACCCTCTTTCCTAGGGTTTCGGTTCAGGATCTGCCTTTTGAGGACATCACATAGTGTCTGATGCCCTTTGAGACTTTTGTACATCCCTGTTTCAAGCAATGTCTTCAACCTAGCATTCTCATCAGCAATAGCAGTGGTATCCTCAGCAGAGGGGTTAGTTACCACATCAACAGTTGAAGATATTGCAACAGTAGCAGCAGTAGAACACTCAGCAACAGAAGTAGCGTTGTCACACTCGATGCATTTAAGACATGGTGGTTCAAATCCTTCCTGAGCAGAACTGATCTATTCGGCGCGAAGTGACTCGTTTTCCTTTTGAAGATCTTCATGAGCCGCTCTCAATTTCTCAAGATCTTGCTTCCTTTGAAGATAATCATAGGAAAGCTTTTCATGAGTTGTTGAGAGCGTTTCATGACGACTTTCAAGTTCCTCATACTTATCGTGAAGATTTTTTATGTCTTCAATTAAGGACTGAGATCGAGTCATTTCAGCATCTAACAGATCATCGCTTTTGTCTAACCATTTTTGAATATGTTCCATAGCTTTCTTTTGTTCAGTTGCAATTTTAGCAAGTGTTTTGTAGCTGGGTTTTGAACCACAATCAGAGTCATCTTCACTAGATGTTTGATATTGAGTAGTGCGTGTGTTTACCTTGGCACCGCGTGCCATGAAGCAGTAGGTAGGAGAGGAGTAGTCCTTGTCATTTGCATCGGCGTCGGTGACGAGGTCATTGTCTTCAGCATTGAAGATGGACTTGGCAACGTATGCTGTAGCCAGACTAGCGACGCCTGAATCGGACTCCTCCTCAGACTCCACCTCCGCCTCCTCAGAAGCGGACTCCTCCTCTGAATCCATTTCCTTGCCAACAAACGCACGTGCCTTGCCAGATGAGCTCTTCTTGTGTGATGAAGACTTTGAGGAAGACTTGGAAGAAGACTTTGAATATTTCTTCTTCTTCTTGTCGTCAGAGTCATATTCCTTGCTCTTCTTCTTCTTCTTCTTCTTGTTCTCATTGTCCCACTGCGGACACTCAGAGATGTAGTGGCCAGGTTTCTTGCACTTGTGGCATGTTCTCTTCTTGTAGTCATGAGTAGAAGCTTCATCATTCCTTGAGCTTGATCGTGAAGTCTTTCTGAAGCCTTTCTTCTTGGTGAATTTTTGGAACTTCTTCACAAGAATAGCAAGCTCCTTTCCAATGTCTTCAGTATCATCACAAATGCTGTCAGATTCTTCTTCAGATGAGGAGACAACTTTTGCCTTCAAGGCACGAGTTCGCCCATAGTTGGGACCGTAGATGTCTCTTTTCTCAAAAAGCTGAAACTCATGTGTCTTGAGCCTCTCAAGTATGTCAGACGGATCAAGTGTCTTGAAATCAGGACATTCTTGAATCATCAGGGCTAGGGTGTCAAACGAGCTGTCAAGTGATCTCAGGAGTGTCTTGACGACTTCAGGCTTGGTGATCTCAGTGGCGCCGAGAGCTTGAAGCTCATTTATGATGTCAGTGAGTCGATCAAACATAAGCTGGATGTTCTCATTGTCATTTCTCTTGAAGCGGTTGAAGAGGTTGTGAAGGACACTGATTCTCTGATCTCTCTGGGTTGAGACGCCTTCATTGACCTTGGAGAGCCAGTCCCAGACCAGCTTAGATGTCTTCAAAGCACTCACACGGCCATACTGTCCTTTGGTCAGGTGACCACAGATGATGTTCTTGGCAGTGGAGTCCAGTTGAACGAACTTCTTGACATCATCAGCGGTGACACCTTCACCAGCCTTGGGAATGCCGTTCTTGACGACATACCATAGGTCGACATCAATGGCTTCAAGATGCATGCGCATCTTATTCTTCCAGTAGGGATATTCAGTTCCATCGAAGACGGGGCAAGCAGCGGAGACTTTAATTATCCCTGCAGTCGACATAGCTAAAACTCCAGGTGGTTAAACCGAATCACACAGAACAAGGGAGTACCTTGCTCTGATACCAATTGAAAGTGCTAGTGATCGACTAGAGGGTGGTGAATAGGCGATTTTTATGAAAGTCTTCAAAACATGGAAGTTTCGAAGAAAAACGATAGAAATAAACCTATTACCATACAGCGGAAGGTAGACTACACTAGGCAAACCATAGTCAAGTATTCAATGAAGTGAAAGCACAATGACTAATAGCAGCTAGGCAGTAAAGATCAGGTAGGAAGATATTGTGAAGCCAATCAGAACAAGCAGTCACTCAGTGAAGACAAAAGATAAAGCAATCATACAATGACTTCACAAGGACCAACAATAAGCAAAGGGAAGGGAAGGATGAAACCAGTGACTCGTTGAAGACAATGATTTGTTGGACCAGTTCCAGTTGCTGTGACAACTATACGTCTGGTTAGGGAGGCTGAGATTCAACTCAGAAGACCTTGTCTTCACCTTATTCCCCTTGAGCTAAGGACACCCAGTCCTCGCCCAATCACTCTGGTAAGTCTTCAAGGTAGACTTCCAAACCTTCACAGACTTCGTTCACCGGCGATCCACAATGACTCTTGGATGCTCAGAACGCGACGCCTAACCGGCTGGAGGATTCACAGTCCTCAAGTGTAGTAAGTGTCGGAGTAAATAGCCATGGGTAGCCTAGCCGGCTTCCCCTGGCCCTTCTAAAAAAATTACGAGCCCGACCGGCTCTCAAGAATCCAAGACATGGGGCCGCCTTCCCCTTGCTGGCTGTCACCCAGGCCGGCTTTCGGAAGGCGGCCCGACTTTAGCCCTCATGAAGAAAGCCATGGGAGGGCCGACTTCGAGAAGCCGGCCGCGAGAAGGCTGACTCCAAGAAGCCGGCTCCCACAAAGCAGTCAAGACTGTACCCTCAAAGTTTGCATCCACCTAGCGGCGATGAGACGGGGCATGGCTACAGTAAAGCCTGCCACCCCCGAATCCCGGAGCACGCCGGGCACAGTGCGCCATACGGAGTGGCCATGACCCGTCCGGCGCGGCACTGTTGCCATGTTGACCCTGATGTCATCCACGACGGGCTACCAGTACGACCCGCGGGCGGTGGGCCCCTGCGGGCAGAGAGACGCCCGAAGGCGGCCAGGCCTCCCCTAGTCGGCCTGAGACGGGGCCGGCTCCCTGCAGCCGGCTCGCTTCCACCCTCGAAGGAGACGCCCCATTAAGGAGACAAGATGCGGTAAGGCTACAGCGATCGCCCGCCGGACGGCGGCACTGTAGCCACGCTTACCTCAACGAAGCCCTCATCATCAGGTTGAGGCAACAGTAACCAACCACCGACGAGACCCTTGGTAGTGGGGCCTGCCTGTTGCCAAGGAGTTGGCAGCCAGCGGGACCCACCAGCCGGCGGGCCCCAGCAGTCGGCACAGAAGCCGGCTAGCGCAGTCACAGACGGCTGGGCCCCGTGCCCAGTCGGATTACCATTGTACCCCTGGGGGGTAGGCCTATATAAACCCCCGGAGCACCCATGCAAAGGGTTCGACCCTCAGCTAGTTTTAGACACCACACGAGGAGAAGAAGCAAGCTAGCCGTGCCCTTCTTCCTCCTCCCACCGAATAGCTCAAGGAGCATTGTGTAGCTACTTGTCCATCTAGTGATCATGCGGAGACCCCGCAGAGCAGCAGTAGGGGTGTTATCTCCACGAAGAGCCCCGAAGCTGGGTAAGATTCGCCGGCGTGCATGCCTTCGCCTTATCCCGTTTCCAGGCACCGGCGACGTCTTACTGGCTCCCACAATGATAATCCATCCGTTGGCATATGTCGCACCTACCACCCGACATTTAGCGCCCACCGTGGGGCCAGGTGCACCGTCGTCCGGAGACCTGTTCTGTACGAGAACCCTCTTTCTCCCCCGTGAGCGTAGCCAGCCCGGCACGCCCGATGGCGCTTGCCACGACGCGCTGCACGGCGTCACCAACGCCTGCGCAGCGAGCAGCCTCATTGATCTCCTCGACAAGACCCTCATCTCCGACGATCTCGCCTTCGATGCGGGCACCGACCACCTCACCAACCTCCTCGACCAGCTCCATGTCTCCAACGAGCTCGCTGTGGATCTGGAGTCGGTTGGCTCCACCGATCCGATGCCTGTCGACTCCGACACGGCCTCATTCGACACCTTCCCCACCAACGTCACGATCTACAACGACCCACTTCCCCGAGCCGGTGGCTGCGACGCTGTCACCACCGAGGTGATGGTCATCGGCCACGGCGACGCTGCTGGCGAGAGCGCCCACGACGCCCCGCACGCGGCGGCCCATGACTTGTCCACCCCCCTCCCGGCTGATGCCGACGACGAAGCACTGGAGGCGCGCCGCCTCGTCCTCCTCGCAGAGGGCCGGAGGCTGGCTTCCGTGAGACGCCTCACTGAGGCCTACCAGCGCGAAGCTGACCGCGCCGCCTTCGGCACGCCGGCCCCGGGCGGGCCAAGCCGGGCCGGCTTTGTCAAGCAACGCGGCGCCGTCATCACCGACACGCTGGGAGTCGACCGCCCAGTCTACGCCACTCCACTTGAAAACCTGCGCGCCGCCCAGGCGGCCGTAGACAAGCTGGACGGACTGGGGGCCGAAGAACTTCCCCACATGGCCCGACGCATCCAGCAGCTGATCGATGCAGCCACGCAGCGGCACGAAGCCGACGCCCGCGCGGAAAGCCCTCCCCCGCGCCGAGATCACGGCGCGACGTCCCGGACGCCGACTGCGGGCAGAGACCGCGCGCGACGCGGGAAAGAGCCGGCTGCCAGCCAAAGCCAAACCCGAATCTCCATCGAGCGAGACGCAGACGGCCATCCCCGAGCCATGGAATGGCGGGGCAACCCGCCTCCGCCTCGACCCCGTGGAGAGAGATATCCCACCCCACCGCCAGTGGTGCACCCGACTCTCAGCGGCCGACTAGGTCACCGCGAAGGAGTCGGCGAGAACGACGCCCGCCATCGGATCGACCGCCTGGCACGACGCCCGCCATCGGATCGACCGCCTGGCGCGATCCCTGGCGCTGGAAGAAGAAGATGATGTCGGTCCGCCTTGCTTCGGCCCCCGCATCCGCGACGAGCCCTTCCCCAAAGGGTTCTCGCTCCCAAGAGACACGCCCAAGTACAACGGCTCCGTGAAGCCGGAAGATTGGTTGATCGACTACTCCACGGCGGTTAGCATAGCCAATGGCAACCAGCGCGTTGCCGTGAAGTACGTGCCCCTCATGCTGCAAGGCACGGCGCGGACCTGGCTCAACAGCCTCAAACCGCGCAGCATCAACAGCTGGCTAGATTTCACCGAAGCTTTCATCCGCAACTTCACCAGCACCTACAAGCGGGCTCCCAAGCCCAGACAGCTCTCCTTGTGCGTACAAGGCCCCGCCGAGTCCACTCGCGACTACCTCACGCGTTGGGCCGAGCTCCGCAACTCTTGCGAAGGGGTGCACGAGGTGCAAGCCATAGAATACTTCACAGCCGGATGCCGAGAAGGCACCCTCCTCAAGCACAAGCTCCTCTGCGACGAGCCGACTACCCTCGACGAGCTTCTGGACATAGCGGACAAGTACGCCACCGCCGACTCCTTGATGAAGACCGAGCTTCGAGTAGACACGTCCGGGAAAGTACTCAACCCGGCACCCAAGACGGCGGCTGGGGATTCCGGCCGACGCCCACACTCGAACGACCACAAGCGCAAGGGCCCCGCGCCGCCTCCCGCCAGTCGGCAGGTGGCCACAGTTGAAGACGTGCCGCCTGAAGGGCGACCCGCGCCCAAGAAGCCCAAGGGCGGCAGGCCGGCTTGGCAGCCGGCCTTCTCCTACGAGCAAACTCTCGACGCCCCCTGCAAGTTCCACAGCGGCGCGAAGCCGTCCAACCACACAACCCGGAAGTGCCATTGGCTCACCCGAATCTCTAAAGGCGAGGGGCTCGCGCCGTCTCCGCCTGCCGGCCCGCCTTCTCCGGCCCCGCCGCCTCCGGCCGCTCGGCCCGCAGTCGGAGCTGTGCATGATGAATTCCCCGACGAGCAAGCAACCTACATCGTATTTACAAGCCAGCCCGAAGACCGGTGCAGTAGACGCCGAGAGCACCAGGAAGTCAGCGTGGTCGCTGCCAACCCCGCCGGACACATGCATTGGTCAGAAAAGCCCATCAGCTAGAGCCAGGCCGACCATCCAGAGGTGATGCCGTCTCCCGGCTCTTATGCGTTGGTCCTGGAAGCCACCCTCGCGACGGACAGACGCGCTGCCCGCTTCTCCCGTGTGTTGATAGACGGCGGGAGCAGCATCAACATCCTATACCGTGACACCCTGGAGAAACTAAATGTCAAGACGAAGCAGCTCATGCCTACACGGACAGTGTTTCATGGCATCGTACCCGGCCTGTCCTGCGCCCCCATTGGCAAGATCAAGATTGATGTACTTTTTGGGGACAAGGAGCATTTCCACCGGGAAGCGATCTGGTTTGAAGTGGTGGACCCGGAGAGCCCTTACCATGCATTGCTTGGCCGACCTGCCTTGGCCAAATTCATGGCAGTTCCCCACTATGCATACCTCAAGATGAAGATATCGTAGCCGGCGATTACCAGAAGTCCTCTGAGTGCGTGGCAGCCAGCAGCCGGCTGGCCGAGTCCCTTGTGATTGCCGAAGAAAAGAAGATGATGGACCGAGTCGTGGCCATAGCCGGCAAGCAGTCGGCCGTGTCCCCCGACGCCAAGGAGCATGATGCTCAAGGATCTTTCCAGCCGGCCAAGGAGACGAAGAAGATACCTCTTGACCCCGAGCACCCAGAGAGGTTTGCCGTCATCGGGGCAAACCTGAACAGCAAATAGGAAGGCGAGCTCGCCGATTTCCTCCATGAGAATCAGGACATCTTTGCATGGTCCCCCAAGGACATGTCGGGTGTTCCGAGGAAATTCGCCGAGCACAAACTACACGTCCGAGAAGAGGCAAAGTCAGTCAAACAACCCCTTCGCCGACTGTCGGAGGAGAAACGCAGGATTGTAGGGGAGGAGATAGCCCGGCTTCTGGCAGCCGGCTTCATTATGGAAGTTTTCTTTCCAGAGTGGCTCGCCAACCCGGTCCTCGTGCTAAAGAAGAACAACAAGTGGCGCATGTGTATAGACTACACAAGCCTCAACAAGGCCTGCCCCAAAGATCCCTTTGCCCCGCCAAGGATTGACCAAGTGATAGTGTAAGTGCATCTAGTGCCACCCCTAGTTGGTTTTGGAGTATTGACGACAAACCTAGTTGAGGGACTAATGTGTTTGTGAGAATTGCAGGAAAACACAGGTAGAAGTCCATCATTGATTCGGTTTTACTACCAGAGATGACCCCTAAAAATGTACGAAGACATTGAAGACAATGGTGGTTTATGAAGATATTCATATTGAAGACAATGACATGAGAAGACTCCCTATGAAGCTTTTGAAACTCGAAGACCTAGATCCTTCGTAGTTTTATTTCATTCATGTTGTGTCATAGGAACCACCGTACTGTTAAGTGGGGTCGAAGAGAACCAGTCAGAATGACTGAAGTGATGCCTAATTCAAATCCTATGTCTTCGAGCGAAGCCTATGAGAGAAAATCTTGTCGAGAGTTAGACAAGTCAGCTTTACTTGTAGCCCAAGTAAAGTTGCCGTGTGAGTTCGAAATCCGACCGTTGGTACACGTGTCAATTCCTTAGTGACCCAGGGTCATTTCGGACAGATCAGGTCGGGTTGCCAAGTGGCTATAAATAGTCCACCCCCCACAACCTTAAATGGTTGGCGGCTCAAATTTCAGTGCACGGCTTTTGTCATTTGAGAGCAACCCACCTCGAAGCCTTTGAAAGAAAAATTCCCAGTGAGGAGAGAAGCCCTAACCACCCAGAGCCAGAGTAAATTGGGCATCACTTAAGTCTTCGTGTCTGTGTGATTTGAAGACTTATTACACTTGAGGACTGTGCATCCTCCAGACAGTTAGGCGTCGCGTTCTGAGCATCCAAGAGAAATTGTGGATTGCCAGTGAACGAAGTCTGTGAAGGTTTGGGATTCTACCTTGAAGACTTACCAGAGTGATTGGGCGAGGTCTGTGTGACCTTAGCTCAAGGAGAAAATGGTGAGGACTGGGTGTCTTGGACTAAGTGTCCTTGACTGGGTGTCCGGGACTGTGTGTCCTTCGGTTTAAATACCTAGCCGCTCCAACCAGACGTACAGTTGTCACAGCAACTGGAACTGGTCCAACAAACCATTGTCTTCAACGTGTCACTGGTTTCATCTTCACTTCCCTTCATTTACAGTTATTCATTGTGAAGCCATTGCATGCTTGCTTTATCTCTTGTCTTCACAACATGAATGTATGATCTGTTCGGCTTCATAACTTCTTCCTACCTGATCCTTATGACACTGAGGCTGTTTGTCATTGCGCTTTCACTCTATTGAATACATGACCATGACTGCCCTAGTGTAATCTAACTTCCGCTGCATAGTAATAGGCATAATCTTCACTGTTTGTCTTCATAACTCTCACGTTTTGAAGACTTTCATAAAAATCGCCTATTCACCCCCCCCCTCTAGTCGATATAACGCACTTTCAGATAGACTCCACAGCCGGATGCGAGTTGTTGAGCTTCTTGGATGCTTACTGAGGATATCACCAGATAAAGCTGGATCCGGACGACCGCCTGAAGACCGCCTTCATCACGCCATTTGGAGCCTGCTGCTACCTGACTATGACATTCGGCTTGAGAAATACCGGTGCCACTTTTCAGTGTTGCATGCAGAAGAGCCTCCTCAAGCAACTCGACAGAAACGCTCACGTCTACGTGGACGACATCATGGTGAAGACGGAGAAGCACGGCACCTTGCTGGGAGACCTCAAGGAAACGTTTGAGAACCTACACCAGTTCCAAATCAAGCTCAACCCCGAGAAATGCGTGTTCGGAGTGCCAGCCGGCCAGCTCCTAGGCTTCCTGGTCTCCGAACGCGGCATCGAATGCAACCCGGTGAAGATCAAGGCCATCGAGAGAATGGCGATCCCCAGCAAGCTTCGAGACATCCAAAAGTTCACCGGATGCTTGGCCTCCTTGAACCGCTTCATCAGCCGGCTCGGAGAGAAAGCTCTCCCCCTCTACCGCCTCATGAAGAAGAGCACTCACTTCGAGTGGAACGACCAGGCCGACCAAGCTTTTCACGAGCTGAAGAAGATGCTGGCCACGCCGCCCGTCCTGGCGGCGCCGACTGAGAAAGAGCTCATGCTCCTTTACATTGCCGCAACCAGCCGGGTGGTCAGCACCGTCATCGTAGTCCAACGCCCAGAAGAAGGCCGAGCCCAGCCGGTCCAAAGGCCGGTGTATTATTTGAGCGAGGTGTTGTCCGCTTAAAAACAAAACTACCCGCACTACGAGAAGATGTGTTACGGCGTGTACTTCACCGCTAAGAAGCTGAAGCCCTACTTTCAAGAGCATCCCGTCACGGTCGTATGCACCGCCCCGCTGGCCGAGATCATAGGCAGCCGGGACGCATCCGGCCGGGTGGCGAAATGGGCCATCGAGCTGGCCCCTTACACAATCTTCTACCAGCCCCGCACCACCATCAAGTCCCAAGCACTGGCCGACTTCGTCGTCGACTGGGCCGAGACCCAGTACCTGCTGCCGGCTCCCGACTCCACCCATTGGCGCATGCACTTTGACGGGTCCAAGATGCGCACCGGCTTGGGAGCCGGCATCGTCCTTACCTCTCCCAAAGGCGACAAGCTCAGATACATGCTACAGATCCACTTTGCTGCCTCCATCAACGTGGCCGAGTACGAGGCGCTCATACACGGGATCCGGCTTGCCAAAGAACTCGGCATCCGCTAGATCCTATGTTATGGTGACTCGGACTTGGTGGTTTAGCAATCATCCGGCGACTGGGACGCCAAGGACGCAAATATGGCAAGCTACCGCTTCCTGGTTCAACAACTCAGCGGATACTTTGAAGGATGCGAGTTCCTCCATGTACCGCGAGCCGACAACGAGCCAGCCGATGCCCTGGCTCGAATAGGCTCTACTCGGCAAGCAATACCAACCGACGTCGCTCTACAACACCTCCTCAAGCCATCCATCAAGCCGTCTCCAGAGTCCGACTCCATCTTCGTGCCGCCTGACCCCGACGCGGCCGGGTCCGGCTCGAAGAACCAAGCAGGCGACCCCGAGACTTCCGTAGCCGGCCCGGGGACTTCGGCAACCGGCTCGGGGACTGCCACACCCGGCTCGGGGACTGCGGTAGCCGGCCCGGGGACTGCACCAGCACAATAGCCGGCGGCCGACTCCAGCATTTCACCACCCAGCCCGCCCACCCTGGTGGCAGTAGCCACATTGGCAGAAGAAGAAGTCGCGGCTCCATCATGGGCTCAGTCCATCCTCAACTTCCTAGTAAACCAAGATCTGCCGGCTGACAAAACAGAGGCAAGACAAGTCCAACATCGAGCCAGAGCATACACAATCGTCAACAGAGAACTCGTCAAACGCAGTGTCACTGGAGTCCTCCAACGGTGCGTCGAGCAAGAGAAGGGCATCGCAATCCTCAGAGACATTCACCAAGGAGAATGCGGCGACCATGCGGCTTCAAGATCACTCGTCGCCAAAGCTTTCCGCCATGGTTTCTTCTGGCCGACTGCTTTGGATGACGCCAAAGAATTAGTTAAATATTGCAAGGGGTGCCAACTCTTCAGCTCCAAGCAACACATGCCGACTTCGGCACTCAAGACCATTCCCCTCACTTGGCCCTTCACCGTTTGGGGACTGGACATGGTGGGCCCATTCAAGACGGCGCGCGGCGACATGACGCATCTGCTCGTCGCCGTGGACAAATTCACCAAGTGGATTGAAGCAAAGCCGATCAAGAAGCTGAATGGGCCGACTGCTGTGACGTTCATCGCAGACATAACAACTCGGTACGGCGTGGCACACAGCATCATCATCGACAATGGCACGAATTTTGCCAAAGGAGCCTTGGCATGTTTCTGCGTATCCCAAGGTATCCGGCTGGACTTAGCATTTGTCGCTCACCCGCAGTCAAACGGCCAGGTCCAGCGAGCCAACGGCCTCATCCTCTCCGGCATCAAGCCCCGACTGGTCGTACCACTGGAGCGTTCAGCCGGCTGTTGGCTCGATGAGCTGTCGGCTGTCCTCTGGAGTCTGCGCACTACCCCAAACAAGTCAACCGGATTTACCCCTTTCTTCCTCGTATATGGTGCCGAGGCGGTCATCCCAACTGACATCGAGTTTGACTCGCCTCGAGTAACCATGTACACGGAAGCGGAGGCTAAGGAAGCACGAGAAGACAGCGTCGACCTGCTGGAAGAAAGTCGGCTGTTAGCCCTCAGCCGGTCTGCCATCTACCAGCAGGGCCTGCGCCGCTACCACAGCCGGAAGGTCAAGCCAAGATCCTTCCAAGAGGGCAATCTTGTGCTCCGGCTGATCCAGCGAACAGCCGGCCAGCACAAGCTCTCGGCCCCTTAGGAGGGCCCCTTTGTCATCAGCAGAGCCTTAGGCAACGACTCCTACTACCTGATCGACGCGCAGAAGCCGAAGGCACGAAAGAGAGACGACTCCGGCAAGGAGTCGGAACGACCATGGAACGCCAACCTCCTTCGAAGATTTTACAGCTGAAATGCAGTATGTATCACGCTAACTTTTGTACTAAGTTCGAGACAATAGGCCCCCCGAGGAGGGCTCGGGGACTGCCATCTTTTATCTATGAATGAAAAGTATCATGCTTATGACCTTGTCATTTCATTTACTTGTTCCGACCGGCACCGGGTTCGACTAGTCGGCTCGGGGACTGGCCGACTGGAGTTATATTAGAAGTCCTACCCGCAGTCAGACAAGTAGTGTGCCGGCTCCCAAGCCTTCTCTTGCCAAAAGTCGCAGTTCGAAGAACCGGCTGTCCGGCTGGCAAGAGTTAAAGGCAGGAACGGGCGCCCACACGAAAAACGGCTAAGGGACTAACGGACTAATATAACAAAAGCCGGTTTTTCTCCCACCGCCGATTGGCTACCAGAGTAGCCGGCCGGCCGGCTTCCATTCACTTCACTTCAAATCCAAGAAAGCTCGAGTACTTGCCTCCCAAAGAGGGAAGGCGGCAAAGGAAAAAGCCTAAGGATAAAAAGCATACGCGAATGGAAACCAAACATGCACATAATAATATTTACATAAAAGACCTCCAAGAGGCCAGCATTCAACATAGTTTGGATACACCCCCAGTGGGTGGAACTGTGAAAACTTAATAAAGATTGTTCAAAAGACAACAAGCAGGAAAAATAAGGACGAGCCGGGCTGGTCGGCGGAGACGGTTGTGCCGGCTGAAGGAGCGGCCGGCTGGCGAACCTAGGCTTGATCACCGCCTCCCGCAGAGGGTGCGCTTCCACGCGCCTCGTTGCTAGAGGCACGGTCAGCTTGAGGCCGGCCGGTTGTTCCACTAGCCGGCTCGACGTCTTCGCCGTCCTCTTCTTCGTCATCCTCGCCCTCGTCGCTGGAGGCGATCTCCTCGGCCGAGTCTTCGCCCACCGCCGGGTCCAGCCCGAACCACTCCTCCGGCTGGGCAACGCCATCATCATTGATTTTAGGTGCAAAGACACTGATGTCGGTGCACTTGGCGATCGTCGAAGCACGCTGGGCGATAGCCGGCCGAACCTCCTCCAGCTCCGCGTCGGCCTCCAGCCGCCAAGTGCGCAGCTGGTCCAGGTTCAGCCCTGGGTACCAAGCCCGAATGAACTCCAATGCCCGCCCAGCTCCAAGACGGGTCGCCGACGCCTTCCAAGCTTCAAAGCGACCGATCGCGACCTCCATCCAGTCGGTCGTCCGGCTAGGGGTGCGGGGGATCGTCTCGCCGGGCCAGAGGGCGGCCAACACTTGCGCCCCGACACGTTGGAGCCGGCGAAGCATCCGATGAGCCGGCTGCAACCGCGCCTGGACAGCCAAGAGCTGCTCCTCAAGAGTCCGGTTCGCGTCCGGCGCGATGTTGGCCCCCGCCTGACGGCGCGCCTCGCGATGGGCCTCGATGCTTTGGGCGGCGAAGGCGGAGTAGCCGGCAAAGTAGTCTGCACAAGAAACAGGCAGCAGCACGAGTCAGGCCAAAAACTAGGCGCCAAGGGGCAGGAGAGGAGCGAGGAAGGCGGCTTACCGTCGATCAAGTCCTCGATGCGACCGAAGCCTTCATCCAGTGCTCGCCGGGTCTCAGCCCAGCTCGCCGCCTCGGTCTCAAACTTTGCCTTCAGGGCGGCCTCACTATCCTGCGCTTTCTGCAGGGCCGCCTTGTGGCTCTTCTCTTGGTCAGCCAGCTTCTTGGCCAGGCGGTCACGCTCCTGGACCAAGGCAGCGTACTCGGCATCCTTGGTATGAAGAGCGGCCTACGCTTCGCCGAGCTCCTTCCTCAAGTCGGCGTTGGCCCCTGAAAGCATGAAAAGAAACAAAAACCAATAAGGAAAAAGTCGTCAAGGAAGATCCGACCCGACTGCTCAGCAGTCGGCCCGAATCTCGGGGACTACACCCAGTGGGTGCGCTGACGTGCCCCCACAGGAGACAGACAAAATCAAGCACTTACTTCGGCTGTCGGCCAGGTCGTCGGTCCTCCGACCCAACTCCCGAGCCTGGGAGTTGAAGGCGTACTCGCGCTCTATCCCTCCTGTCCCAGTCGTCGGCATAAGAAGGGGGTTCTGCTAAGAAGAACCGGCCGATCAGAAGCCGGCTACCAACAGAAAGAAGAAAGAGAGGAAAGCTTACCACGGGCGGAGGGTTGGCGTGAGAATACGGCACCTTGCCGTATCGCCAGTCCTCGGCGAGCTTGCAATTGGAGATATAATTTACCATGTATGATACCTCCGCATGAGGCATCTCCCTGGTGCTCAGCCGGCTTGGGTCGAAGCGGCCGCTCATCTGGCACATCATGTGGGGCCGGCTTTGGAGAGGAGATATCTGGCGCTCCACGAAGGCGGCCACCAAGTCGGCCCCGCTCAAGCCTTCCGACTGGATCATCACCCGAAGCCAGGAGACGGCAGCGTTCCCGGCCTGAGACAGTGACCGGGACCGGAAACTCCATGAGGGCTGCCTCCCAGCCAGCGGGCCGGCTACGTAAGCTGGCAGGTTGACGTGGTCTCCTTGTTGGGCGACGTTCTTCACGTAGAAGTACGACTTCTGCCAGATCTTCACCGACTGGATCAGGGGGATGGGCGGGAACGGATTGTTCTCGCCCGCCCTCCTCATGGCGATGAAGGCCCCACAGGGGGCGGGCACGCCAGCGACGACGGTGCCGAGTTTGCTCTGGAAGAATTCCCCCCAGAGCTCCAGCGTGGGGAGCAGCCCCAAGAAACCTTCGCAGAGAGAGACGAAGGGCGACAGCAGCATCACTGCGTTGGGCGTGAAATGATGCGGCTGAAGATTGTAGAACTCGAGGAAGGAGCGTAGGAATCCCCTCGCCGGAAGGCCAAAGTCGCGCAGGAAGTGCGAGCGGAAGACGACCCGCTCGCCCTCCTCCGGCGCCGGCGAGATCTCCGTCTCTGGCGCCAGGCGGACCCACACGAGGTTGGCGTCGGGCAGGCGCCGAGTCTGGCGGAGGAACTCAACATGGTCCTCATGGACGTTGGAGCCGTCCCACGAGCTCGACAGCGCCATGGGAGCAAGACGATGTGGAGGCGCGGCGGCGCTGAGACGGGAAGCTGCGGCGGCAACGAGAGGAAGAAATGAGGACGAGAAGGGGCGGAGCGAGAGAGAGCGTGCGAACCTCTGTCGCTCCCCCTCCTCCCCCTACTTATAGGCTCGTGTGGCGGAGCCGAGGAGGCGCGGCGTGGGGAAACATGGGGATCGATCGTGCCCACTCCCCCACGTCCCGCGTTTATTACGCCCTAACGGCGAAATAAACCGCCGCGGGAAGGCGAGCGGTCCATGTGGGCCACGGAAGATCCGTGCTCGGACCGAGGCCTGCGAGTGGCGGGCCCAGGCCTGCGGCGACGTCCCGTCACGCGCGTGCGTTGGCAGGATTTCCTCGCCACGTGGCCCGCGTTCCCGCCTACGAGAACCGAAGCTCTCTGAAGTCGGCGCGCACAAGCAAAGCCGGCCCCGCAGGATAGGAAGCTGACCAAGCTTCTCGTCCCTTATCAGCCTCGAACCTCGCTCAGCTTCGGGGACTACTGTCGGAGTAAATAGCCATGGGTAGCCTAGCCGGCTTCCGCTGGCCCTTCTGAAAAAATTACGAGCCCGACCGGTTCTCAAGAATCCAAGACATGGGGCCGCCTTCCCCTTGCTGGCTGTCACCCAGGCCGGCTTTCGGAAGGCGGTCCGACTTTAGCCCTCATGAAGAAAGCCATGGGAGGGCCGACTTCGAGAAGCCGGCCGCGAGAAGGCCGACTCCAAGAAGACGACTCCCACAAAGCGGTCGAGACCGTACCCTCAAAGTTTGCATCCACCTAGCGGCGATGAGACGGGCCATGGCTACAGTAAAGCCTGCCACCCCCGAATCCCGGAGCACGCCTGGCACAGTGCGCCATACGGAGTGGCCATGACCCGTCCGGCGCGGCACTGTTGCCATGTTGACCCTGATGTCATCCACGACGGGCTACCAGTACGGCCCGCGGGCGGTGGGCCCCTACGGGCAGAGAGACGCCCGAAGGCGGCCAGGCCTCCCCCAGTCGGCCTAAGACGGGGCCGGCTCCCTGCAGCCGGATCGCTTCCCCCCTCGAAGGAGACGCCCCATTAAGGAGACAAGACGCGGTAAGGCTACAGCGATCGCCCACCGGACGGCGGCACTGTAGCCACGCTTACCTCAACGAAGCCCTCGTCATCAGGTTGAGGCAACAGTAACCAACCACCGACGAGACCCTTGGCAGTGGGGCCTGCCTGTTGCCAAGGAGTTGGCAACCGGCGGGACCCACCAGCCGGCGGGCCCCAGCAGTCGGCGCAGAAGTCGGCGAGCGCAGTCACAGATGGCAGGGCCCCGCGCCCAGTCGGATTACCATTGTACCCCTGGGGGGTAGGCCTATATAAACCCCCCGGGGCACCCATGCAAAGGGTTCGACCCTCAGCTAGTTTTAGACACCACACGAGGAGAAGAAGCAAGCTAGCCGTGCCCTTCTTCCTCCTCCCACCGAACAGCTCAAGGAGCATTGTGTAGCTACTTGTCCATCTAGTGATCATGCGGAGACCCCGAAGAGCAGCAGTAGGGGTGTTATCTCCATGGAGAGCCCCGAAGCTGGGTAAGATTCGCCGGTGTGCATGCCTTCGCCTTATCCCGTTTCCAGGCACCGGCGACGTCTTACTGGCTCCCACAATGATAAGCCATCCGTTGGCATATGTCGCACGTACCACCCGACAATAAGTCTTCAGATCACACAGACAGGAAGACTTAAGTGATGCCTAACACTCTTTGGCTCTGGGTGTTTAGGGCTTTATCCTTGCAAGGAATTCTCTCTCAAAGGCTTCGAGGTGGGTTGCTCTCAAACGACAAAAGCCGTACTCCAACTCTAAGCAGCCAACCGTTTATGGTTGTAGGGGGTGGGATATTTATAGCCACTAGGCAACCCGACCTGATTTGTCCGAAATGACCCTGGGTCACTAAGGAACTGACACGTGTTCCAACGGTAAGATTTCAAACACACACGACAACTTTACTTGGGCTACAAGCAAAGCTGACTTATCCAACTCTGGACAAGATTTGCTCTCATAGTCTTCACTCGAAGACATAGGATTTTGGTTAAGCATCACTTCAGTCATTATGACTGGTTCTCTTGGACCCCACTTAAGAGTACGGTGGTTCCTATGACTCAACAAAGAAGAAAAAGAACGACGAAAGAACTAAGTCTTCGCGCTCCATAGTCTTCACGTGATGTCTTCTCATGCCATAGTCTTCAATGTGAATGTCTTCACATACCACCTTTGACTTCAATGTCTTCATACATTTTTAGGGGTCATCTCTGGTAGGAAACCGAATCAATGAGGGACTTCTACCTGTGTTATTCTGCAATTCTCACAAACACATTAGTCCCTCAACTAGGTTTGTCGTCAATACTCCAAAACCAACTAGGGGTGGCACTAGATGCACTTACAATAAGACATTTTCGCAGTTCAATTTAAAGTACCCAAACGTCTAGTATTTAGAAAAACAGGTAGTAGTTTTCTTGAGCACATATCTGGGAAAGCTTGCCACACTTTACATATGTCCATACGCTAATGCAACACCATTAGAATAGTACAAATATAGACTAATCCAGTGGCTAGTGAAACAGTAGAGTAGTTATTTTATTACAGGGTACAGTACAATGGTTTTACTGAACAGATTTCCATAAGCTCTAGCACTGGAAGATTTCTATAAGAATTAACAATACAAAATGTAAAGGTAACAAGTTTCAGCATTGGTATACTAGCTGTGCAAGAGCATTAAACCAAATACAAAAGTCTGAAGGTAACTAGCATTATTAAATAATGACAGCATAAAAAATTGCAAACCATGTACCTTCAGGTAAATATCATTTCGAACTCGAGGGAACCTAAAAATTGCTATCCCAATCTTGATAATCAATCAAACATAAAAACTTGATCGAACGAATCAAGAGAACAGCCGGGGGAGGAGGAGGTGCCCACACTTGACCTTTCCTCTTGACACTGTACAAAAAAATTTACTTATTTCATGAAAGTGAGGTATGTAATCTATAAGCATTAACAGTGCACAAATTTGAAGGTACTAACAAGATTCATCATTGGTATACTGGCTGTGCAACAACATTAGAATGCCTTAGCTGAAAAATCTTTAATACATCCACAATCAACATCTAACCCTGAAATAATCCAGTGACATTAAATGGCATTGCTTAAATTTATCGGTGGCATTAGACTGAGTGCGGCATTAGTTAAATGTGGATCACTTTAGCCGTAGCATTGCTTGACTTGACCGCTGGCATTATACTAACAGCAAAAAAGTGGCAATAAGAGCATGGGAGGCCCATTCGGACAGTGGGCACACCAGTACGACGTACCTCCACGGACGCATAGAGTGGAGAGGGAGGTATGGTTGCCTAGAGCAAAAAAATATCTAGGCAGCATATGTGGATTACGTCCCATTTTTGTTCTCTTTAGCCACCTTTTTCCTATGTGAGGACAACAAACTGATCGACCTGGTCATTCTCTATTGCGTTGTCATGCCTTTCTACCCTTCTTCAACCAAGAGACACGGGACTCGTTCCTTAGCTACTGATTTTCCCCTTTTTCAACCTAGATGCGGGTTCGATGCCTAGTCTCTTGGACAGTACAGTCTCCCTTCCTTTCCTTATTCAATCCAGACATGGATTAGTCTGCATGAAGTTGGGTTTCCTTTAATAGTGCAAGTTAAGGTTTTCGTCTGTGTGACCAGTAGAGCAGAGGATAACAAATTGGGAAGATGGTGGAGTGGAAAAAGATCCGCATCCAGCGACGTGGCGGATGGGGCAATAGAACAAGGGTATGGTTCGAAAAGGGGTAGCATACCTGAGGGTCAGAGGGAAGTGGCTTTGCTCGTGGTCATCTTCCTCTGCACATACTACGGTAGCGAGCTTGGGGACGGAGGGCATCTCGCGCGGGCGCTAGGTCTGAGAGGACGGCCTTGTCGTTAGTGCGTGACCTCACTCGCCGACGACGAGTGCGTCAATGCTACACGTCCTTTTATTCACCGGCGGATCTGTGACGACCGGTGAGGAGGAGAGAGAGGCTGTCTTTTTTAGATCTGGAGAGAGGATGATAGTGTGAGAAGCGAGTGGGCAACCCTTAGCAAGAAAGCGCTGAAGCTCCAGCCTATATATCTTTTTTATACTACTAGTACTAGAGGTGGAGTAGTGGTAGAGTACTTTATATTTTCTCTGCATACAGTACTAGTTAGTCATGCTTCAAAACTGAACAACACGCCATTACAAAAAAGGTCGATAACTAATGCGGCACCTCGAGCCAACGCGGCCAGATCATATTTTTCACGAGAAATTACACACCATGTTTCGTTGACAGGTGGTCCCGTTCCAACCTGTCAGTGGGACGACGGCGAGTCCTTTTGTACAATTTCCGAACGGACGTCTATGTAGGTCGGGGGCGCCTCTTTGTGTACCGTGGCAACCGTCCACCGACTCTTCGCCTTTCCCTTTCGATTTGGAACTGCTGTCGCACGTTGTTCCTCCCTCCTCCATTTGCCTTCACCCTTCCTTCTGTCATTGTTCGATCGTCTTCTCCATGGAGGGAACAGGCCAGAAATGACCCTGTTATTCTTTCCCCGATCTGAATGATGACGCGGTGGAGGAACTCATTGATCGGTGCGACGTCATCACCTCGGCTAGCATGGGAGGTTCGTTCAAGACCATTCTCGACTGAACTAATAACATCATTACAAGGAACCCAAGGATCCAGGAGCGGTTTGATCTCCCCCATCTTCTTTGTCGTGACCCTGCTGACTTGATAACGATACGTGTGATGTTAAGATGCCATCGCTTGAGGGTAAGGCTTGGGCAGGCACAAATGGAGATTGGTTTGTTTATATTGGGCACAACTGCGAGTGGGAACTTCTGAATGTGTACACTTGTCACCGAGTTCCACTTCCAAAAATCATACGCTGCCCAGAGGTTGAGCACACCAGTATTCTACGTATGTCCAACTACGATCATGGTGACTGTCGTCTACAAAAGATATCAATTTGTCGAGTTCTCGACCGCTCTTGGGGTTATAGGAATGCTTGTGTTGTCTCTATCTTCGACAAGCTTGTTGTCGTCCTTCATAGTTCGACTCGATGGATATTGCTCAAAAAATCAGTTTCTATACACTGATGAGTACTGTGATGCAATTCAATACGAGGGTCTTGTGTTTGCTGCAACCACTCGTGGCACCGTTTTTTCATGGAATCCTTATGCTTTCGGTACATTTTTCTTCCATCATAATTATAATTGTTTCATCCACATGCATGTGGGTTAGCTAGTTTCCCTTTACTAATTAACATTCTTGTGTTTCCAAGGTCCTGTGAACATTCCACCACCTATATTTGAAAAAAATTATAACCAAGGGGGAGATGACAACGATGATGATCATGAGCATGAGGACCCATATACTCAGTGGCGCCTGGAAACTTATTCCGATGGATCACCTCTTCTTGTCTGTATACAGGGCACTGCTGATGTTACTAAGGAAGCAGGTGTTGTCTCCCATGGTCGCACTCTCCGGACCTATTCCAACATCCGTTGCAGGGTATTCGGGATGGATACTACTGTGCTAGCACCAACACCTTCTCCCTGGTTTAGTATTGATACTCCTGGAGGAAACTCGCTCTTCCTTGGACAAAACTATCCAATGATGGTGAAAGGCGATCCAACTGTTGTTGACACAATGTTACTACCATTTATGAGAAGCAATTGTATCTATACCTCCGACATTGCTATGGTTCCCTATTGTGGCTATCACAATATGTGTCCTGACATAGGCCGCTTCAGCCTGGATGATCAGTCCTGCGTTGGTCTCGATATTGACAGTAGCTGCCCCTTCCCAGAGAATCACTTCTGGTTCAAAGCAAGTGTTTCCAACGCCGAGGATTGGTTGAGCTGAAGTTCATTTCATTGCTTTTTATTTGTTGTGTGATGAAAACTTTAATATTTATAATGTATCCTCGTTGTCGTTGTGGGTTGATGACCTGTTATATGTAATAAAATGATATGCCTGTGATAAACTTACTAAATTTATGAATGGCTTTGAGTCGCTTCTCTGAGTGGGTGCTGCGATGAGGCAAAAAATATATTTTCCAAATACATAATCGTACGTGCATTGCAATAGGTTATCAGATGAGTCCAATCAACAATAGTACTACTACTTGTACTAGCTTCACATGCTTCATGCGTCGGGCGGGTGTTTTTACTGTAGCTGCGAATCCCACCATCCTAGGTCCTCGGGTGAGTCCCATAGAAATTGCATTCTGATGTTTGGGTTCAAACTTTCAAAATTGTTGCACTATCTCTATGTCTACGTATACGCAACAAGTTTGAAACTTGAGACAAGCACCCACCCTCACAAAGAACACTTTTTAACCTAGCACAGACTCCAGGAAATTTGTCCACAGTGTGAGGTGGGCCATATGTTAATGTGTTTGCCGTATGTAACCAGCACCTCGAATCCTCGATATATAGTAGGGTGGCATGGGCCAGAATCAAGCATTCACGTCCAGGACTATGACACACCCCACCAGCACGACTTCCATCTGACACCATATTTCTTGGAGTATGTGCTACAACTATCTCTTCAACCTCCTCGTTTCTCTAACTCAGCCATCGCACAGCTGGCGAGGTGGGGGTTTGCCGATAGTCGGTTTCCTCAACTGTCTTCCCACTTGTAAGGCCAACTCCAACACACGACCCCAAACGGACCTCCATTTTGCCCGAATTCTGTCAGTTTGGGTAGGGAAATGGGGTCGTGTCCTGGCCATTTCTTGGATGCGGTGGCCGTGCGCCCAACGTGCAGACGCATCCCGGCCGCGTACATTTTTCTTTGCAAACACATATCTTTTTTTCATCATTGATTTTCGGTACATGGAAATACATCACAAAAATTTGACTAGAAAAGCAAGACCAAAGAAAAGAAGAACCACAAGAATACATTTTAGAAGATACCCAACTTCCATAACTGCTCCCAGAAGTTGGATTAGTGCCTTCTCGATGCATTCATTGTTGATCTGCGGAGGCTTGATGTCGGTGTTGAAACCGGCGGATCTCGGGTAGGGGGTCCCGAACTGTGCGTCTAAGGCGGATGGTAACAGGAGGCAGGGAACACAAAGTTTTACCCAGGTTCGGGCCCTCTTGATGGAGGTAAAACCCTACGTCCTGCTTGATTTATTCTTGATGATATGAGTATTACCAGAGTTGATCTACCACGAGATCGGAGATGCTAAACCCTAGAAGCTAGCCTATGGTATGATTGTATGTTGTCCTACGGACTAAAACCCTCTGGTTTATATAGACACCAGAGGGGGCTAGGGTTACACAAGGTCGGTTACAAAGGAGGAGATATACATATCCGTATTGCCTAGCTTGCCTTGCACGCCAAGTAGAGTCCCATCCGGACACGAGACAAAGTCTTCAATCTTGTATCTTCATAGTCCAACAGTCCGGCCAAAGGATATAGTCCGGCCGTACGGAGACCCCCTAATCCAGGACTCCCTCAGTAGCCCCTAAACCAGGCTTCAATGACGATGAGTCCGGCGCGCAGTATTGTCTTCGGCATTGCAAGGCGGGTTCCTCCTCCGAATACACCACGAAAGAATTTGAATACAAGGATAGTGTCCGACCCTACAAAATAAGTTCCACATACCACCGTAGAGAGAATAATATTTCCACAAATCTAATCTCCTGACACGTTTTGGCAACATGACATTATGACATGGCCCGGTGATTATTCGAACCGTTTCCTTTAACTAGCCCCGCACATAACGCGAGGCAGTTTCTTGACACGTCTTGTCAAAGTAGAGATCGTGTCCCCCTTATTACGGGATTCTCATCAATACGGGCATGGGTAACCCAATCGCGCCATCGATTACATCGCTTGGGGGATAAGCGAGTTTTACCAGGCTAGTGGGGGTGCATAGTTTTGGCCACCCTTATAAAGGGACAAGGTTTAACCTTTTTCTACCCATGCCTTCTTCCTCCTTGCTCATCCATTCTTGCGCACTCGAGCTCCAACGCCCAAGTCCACATCATTCCCCTCAACCTTCTCCAATCATGTCCGGAGCGGGAGGCAAATGGATGGCTTCCTCTGTTATGGAGGGACACATCAAGAAGCTGCGCGGAGCCGGATACTTAGCCGCGAATATCGCGCATCGGTTGCCCGCTGCGGGGCAGATCGTTCCTACCCCTGAACCTCATGAGAGGGTAGTTTTCCTCCACCACTTCTTCCGCGGACTAGGGTTTCCCCTCCATCCATTCGTCTGTGGTCTCATGTTCTACTACAGGCAGGACTTCCATGATCTGGCCCCGAACTTCATCCTCAACATTTCAGCGTTCATCATCGTGTGTGAGGCTTTCCTCCGCATCTGGCCCCACTTCTGCCTGTGGTTAAAGACCTTCAATATCAAGCCGAAGGTGGTGGGAGGCCAACAAGCAGAATGCGGCGGAGCCATGGTGGGCAAGATGCCCAATGTTATATGGCTTGAAGGCTCCTTCGTGGAGACCATAAAGGGGTGGCAATCAGCGTGGTTCTACATCACCGAGCCGCGCGACACCAACTGGGTGGCTGCCCCCGAGTTTCGATCTGGAATACCCACGCAGCTCACCTCCTGGAAAGAGAAGGGTCTGTCCTGGGGTTCATCGATGGAGCTGGACGGACTCCAGAAATGTATCCGGAATATGGCAGGCAAGAAGCTCAAGCTTGTCAACATAGTCCAGGTCATGCTCATCCGTCGGATCCTCCCGTGTCAACAACGGGATTTCAACTTGTGGTAGTTCGACCCGGCCCAGCACCAGACTCTGAGCGAGCTCTTCGACACGACGCACAAGGACGTCTGGAGGGTGCTGTTCAAGGGCGCCGAGGTCCCTCCCTCTCTCAACGAGGACCGCGGGCTAAGCGCGAAGCGCCCAGCGCATTCGGTGAGTCCTATACATTTGGTAGGATATTTATTTCCCCTAGCTTAACCATGTGCGGGGTCTGAGCTCCATGCCTTTGATAGGACTGGGTGGAGACGTCGGGGCAGATTAACTGTCCGGCCCCTCTTCCCGAAGACACTGCGGACGCTCTCCTGATGGAGATCCTGACTCCGGCTCCTTACAAGGTGCCGGAGAAGACCAAGAAGGCCAAGGGAACCCGAAAGAGTTCCCGACGCCAGGTGTTATTGGACTCATCGTCCGATAACTCCGCAACGCACTCCTCCCCTGAAGACGAGGAGGAAGATGAAGACGTTGCCCCTCCAGTCGGGGAAGATAAGAAAAGGAAGGCCGCCCCAACCGGGGGGGGCGAAGGGTCCAAGAAGGGAAGGACTCCCCTTCCGGACTACTCTACCACTACCATTGAAGGCGAAGACGAGTGGCTGCTCAGGGCCAAGCCCCTGGCGAAGTCGTACGTATTCGGATACCAGAGTAACTCATAGCATACCTTTGTTGCACTGCTTCTCCTAATGCCAAATTATGATTATGCAGACCGCCACGAGCCCGTATCGACGTATCTTCGTCAGGCGGCTCCCTGGGCTCGTCGGATATGGATAGCGATCCACTTCCAACCGCCACCTCCCCTTGCCCTATGGACAACACTGAGGTATTGTCTCAAGAGGCACCGGGTCGAGGGTAGACAGTCCCAGAGGTGCCTCAAGGCGACCTTCCGGATTCCAGGAGCAGAGGGAGCAAGGCTCCCGAGGGCTCCGAGTTCGGCCCTCAGCCGAACACCGCGCCGGAACCTCCAATGGTTCCGGACTCAGGCATGCGGCCTCCTTCCAAAAGGGGCAAGACGACTGTGCCGGTGACCTCTATCCATCCAGAGGCACCGGACAGTCTGCTGGGAGCGCTTCGCAACGCTTCCATCGACGAAGAGCACCGCACTATTATGAGTGCGGTGATCCGGAAGGTTCAATCCGCCAAGAGCAGACTGACTGAAGCCTGTGCCAGCCTTCTAACAGGCTTTGAGGTAAGTATTTGAAATATAGGAAAAATATTACCGCATAGACAGTAGCCCCTGATGCTCTATTCGGTGTTCACAAAGAAAAGCCGAACAGAGGATCAAACAATATCGTAGGAGTCTAATATAAGTATGTCTATATGCGTATGCAGGCTTCACTGCTAGCCTCTGCCGCACTGACTGCGGAGGTCGCCGCACTGAAGCAGGACCTTGAAGGGTCCAAGGAAGAGCTCGGCCTTGCCAAGAGGCAGCTCGAGGAGAACAAAGGTAAGTAATACCTAGTCTATGGATATATAAAAAAGAATGCGATTGTGAAATGAGAGGATCATCGTAAATTTGCCAGGGGCCACGGCCGAGGTGGCGACCCTGAAGCAAGCTCTATCCGAGGCCGAAAACGAAGCATCCAAGGAGCGCACCGAGCGGGAAAGGCAGGAGGCACGGGTGGGCGAGGCGCAGCAAGGGCTCCACGCTCTCGTGACGAAGCACGAGGCGTTGGAGCTTGACTTGAAGACGCGAGAGTCCGAGCTTTCCACGGCCCTTGAGAGCGCAAAGAATGCCAAGGCCGAAGCCCAAAAGGCCCTTCAGGAGATTGATGTGATGAAGAAGATAGAGGCGGGTAAGGCATTATATATGCAAAGCAAGCATGTGAAAGTAAATTACTTGTTACTTACCCGAATCCGGAGCTCTCCAGGAGCATTTGCAGATTTGCCCCACAGCGTGTCGGATGCCGCATAGTTCTACCAGGCCGAGGAGGGAAGCTCAACGGAGAAGCTGTTCTGGTCTCAGTATACTGGGACCGAACACCCGATGCCTCTGAGCGACCAGCTGAAGCAACTAGTCGAGCTGCACAAGGCGGCCGAACAGGCCATGAAGGGCTTTATAGTCCGGATGTGGCCTGGCGACGCCCTTCCCAACAGCTACTTCGGCCTGGTGAGGCGTCTTGTGGATGCCTGCCCACGGCTGGAAGTCATCAAGTGGTCCGTCTGCATCGAAGGTGCACGCCGAGCTTTCGCCCGTGTGAAGGTGCAATGGGCCAAGATGGACGCCATGAAGCTGGTGAAGGAAGGGTCGCCGCAGGGCAAGGAGCATCGCCACCCCGAGATGTACTATGAGGGTGTCCTGAAGGGTGCCCGTCTCGTAGCGGACGAGTGTACGAAAGATGTAATATTTGAGTAAACTTGCTCGTGTGATCCTGTATTATGAAAACTTGTTCATATGCGCTATGCAACGCTTGTCTGAATTTAAAATATTACCTTCTGTTCGGCTATTTATCAAATCCGAGACATGGCTAGTCGTCGGCTTCTGCCCCCACACCACGAGTGTTGGGGTGTTCGAGATAAACCTGAGCACTCTTGTTCCCATTGTTGGGTCCTTCGAGGGAGGTGCTCAGCACAACGAACAAGGCAATCGGACCATAATGCGTTATCACTCTCACTTAGCCATAGAATTCTATAATTTTAAATTTCGGCGAAGCCCTAGTATTCGGAAGCCCGAATTCGGGGCGCGATACACGGCGTAAGACGGACAGGGCCGACTCCTCGTTCTAAGCGGCATAAGTCTTTAGGAACTTGAAACCTCTCGAACAGCGACCAGTCTCTCGCCTTATCATGACAGTCGGTTTTAGCTTTCTCTACGGAGGTGCTTAGCCTAGCAGAACCGAGGCACAATCGCAGTAGTTCTCCCAGTGCTACCTTAGCCGATATAGAGGAACGTAAAACATGGGAGCCGGGCAAACCCAACTATTGACCCAATACATGATTCGGAGCTGATGCATATAATGCTATAAGTTCGGGGTGCCGCACTGTCGAAAGTGTTCGGACTTCTCACGCCGTATTATGGGGTATGCTTAAGCCCCTAGAGTATTGGCCGTACCAGAGTGTATGGGTGCTAGATGTCGTGAATGAACATATATATAAAAAGGAAGAATGTAATAATAGTCTTAATGCTATGCATTGTTTATTTAAAAAGGTGCGTTAAAGCAGAATGATACAAGTAGTGCGATAAGCAAAAAGTAGGACTGTTTGACATGTCCCTTCCAAGGACAAGCCGAGGAATAGTATTAAAGCAAATATTTCACTCGTTATTGTAATCCACCTGGGAGTTCCGTGGTGTGACATAGCTTTCTGCCTCCTTGGTTGTTGCATCATGTGTTCGGCAATCATGCTGCCGGACCGGGTTTGCAGAGATTAAAGTCCTGAAAGAGAAAAATAACAAAGCGGGAAGCCCCTAGTGCGGTTTAAGCTGCGACTTGGGGCGTGCCGCAGTCGTGCCCCCCTCCCTGCCTGTGCCCATGGTATTTTTAATGCGTAATTATGTACGCATGGCACGGATTTCGCCGTTTGACTGGGACTGGGGTGGGGGCCGCATTGCTATGCGAGCTCGGAACGTGCCAGGCAGTCCTGTTGCCGATTACTCCGGGCGCGCTTGAAAGTGTCCGGGTCCTTAATCGTCGAACTAGTGGATTGCCTTAAGAGGCTGCTTTGTGCTTCTGCTGCGAGGGCCGCAGTGTGCTCCTCCGTGCGGAGAGAGCGTTATGTGTTTCCATTGACTGTGATTACCCCCCGAGGTCCTGGCATTTTGAGGTTGAGATATGCATAATGCGGTACCGCATTGAATCTTGCGAACGCGGTTTGCCCGAGCAGTGCATGGTAGACACTGCGGAATGGGACTATGTCGAAGATTAACTCTTCGCTTCGGAAGTTATCCGGGGATCCGAAGACCACTTCCAGTGTGTCTGAGCCTGTGCAATGGGCCTCTACACCTGGTATGACGCCTTTAAAGGTCATTTTTGTGGGTTTGATCCTTGAGGGGTCTATACCCATTTTGCGCACTGTGTCCTAATAAAGCAGGTTCAGGCTGCTGCCGCCATCCATTAGGACTCGAGTGAGGTGAAATCCGTCAATGATTGGGTCTAGGACCAGTGCGGCAAATCCGCCATGACGGATACTAGTGGGGTGGTCCCTGCGATCGAAGGTGAACGGACAGGAGGACCATGGTTTGAACTTTGGGGCGAATGGCTCCAACGCATATACGTCCCTAAGCGCATGCTTCCGCTCCCTCTTGGGGATGTGGGTTGCGTATATCATGTTCACCGTCCGCACTTGTGGGGGGAACCTCTTCTGTCCTCCGGTGTTCGGCTGCCGGGGCTCCTCCTCGTCATCACTATGTGACCCCTTATCTTTGTTTTCAGCATTTATCTTGCCGGCCTGCTTGAACACCCAACAATCTCTATTGGTGTGGTTGGCTGGCTTGTCGGGGGTGCCGTGTATTTGGCACGAGCGATTGAGTATACGGTCCAAACTGGACGGGCCCGGAGTGCTTCTTTTGAATGGCTTTTTCCGCTGACCGGGTTTAGAGCCTTTGAATCCGGCATTGACTGCCGTATCCTCGGTATTGTCGATGTTAATGCAGCGCTTATGTTTGTTGCGACGTGACCTGCCGTTGCCGTCCATGGTATCCGAAGTACCATGGTTCTTTGATATGTTATTTCTGCGAGCCAACCAGCTGTCTTCTCCCGCACAAAAGTGGGTCATGAGTGTCGTTAGGGCTGCCATAGATTTCGGCTTTTCCTGGCCAAGGTGTCGGGCAAGCCATTCGTCGCGGATGTTGTGCTTGAAAGCTGCTAGGGCCTCTGCATCCGGACAGTCGACGATTTGATTTTTCTTTGTTAGGAACCATGTCCAGAATTTCCTGGCCGATTCCTCTGGCTGCTGAATTATGTGGCTTAAGTCATCGGCATCTGGTGGTCGCATATAAGTGCCCTGAAAGTTGTCGAGCAATGCGGCTTCCAGATCTTCCCAATAGCCAATGGACTCTGCTGGCAAGTTGTTGAGCCAATGCCGAGCTGGTCCTTTGAGTTTGAGTGGGAGATATTTGATGGTGTGTAGGTCATCACCGCGGGCCATAGGTATGTGCAGGAGGAAATCCTCAATCCATACCGCGAGATCTGTTGTGCCGTCGTATGATTTTATATTTACGGGTTTGAAACGCTCTGGGATTTTATGATCCATTACTTCGTCTGTGAAGCATAAGGGGTGTGCAGTGCCTCTGTACTGGGCTATATCGTGACACAGCTCAAATGAGTCTTGCCCGCTGTGTTTGGCCCGGCTGGACTTACTTTTACTGTATTCGGCATGACGATTATCGTCTCGCATAGTGGCGCGCCCTCGTGATCCGTAGATCGATCTTGCATGTTTTGCTTTGTCCTCCAATACGTCTCGCAGGTCTGGCGTATTTCCCCATGCCTTTTTATTTGAATGGCGTCGGGGTGCGGGCTAAGCTTTTGGCTAGAATGTTTCTCTATCGTGGCCACGAGGTGGCCGATCAGCCGCGTCATACGCCGGGGATGTAGGTTTCGGTGCTTCCTCCTCCAGTCAGGGTAGCAACCTGCACTTTGGGTAACTCTTGGAGGGGCGTTCGAATTTATGTTCCTCGGCTGCCAGGACTTCAGTGCATCTGTCAGCTAGCAAATCTTGATCAGCTTGAAGCTGATGCTGCTTTTTCTTAAGGCTATTTGCCGTGGCTATAAGCTTGCGCTTGAAGCGCTCTTGTTCGACGGGATCCTCTGGCACGACGAATTCGTCATCGTCGAGGCTTGCGTCGTCTTCGGAGGGAGGCATGTAATTATCATCCTCCGCCTCTCCATCTGTCGCTCTCTCAGGAGGGCTGGCCTCTCCATCCTCCTGCCCTAAATCTTGCTGGAGGGGATTATTGCCGTCTTCGGCACTGTCCGGAGTGCTATTATCTCCTGTGCCGGTATCACCACATTTTCCTTGGTGGGATTTAGAGCGGCGCCGCTGATGCCGGCGCTTGGGTTGCTTCTTGGAGGGGTCATCCTCCGTTGTCTCGTCGCTATTGCCTTCTTTGGGTGTGTCCACCATGTATATATCGTATGATGAGGTGGCTGTCCAGTGCCCTGTGTGCAGTGGTTCCTCTTCGCCTCCCGCATCATTGTCCATACCGTCGATGTCTTCGGAGTCAAAGTCGAGCATGTCGGTTAAGTCATCGACAGTGGCTACTAAGTGGGTGGTGGGTGGGCGGCGAATTTATTCGTCATCCGCATCCCAATCCTGCCGGACGTAGTTCGGCCAGGACTCTCCTAACAAGGAGAGAGACCTTAATGAGTTCAGTATGTCGCCGAAGGGCGAGTGCTGAAAAATATCCGCGGAGGTAAACTCCATGATCGGCGCCCAATCGGATTCGATAGGAACGGGCGCAGGCGGTTCGGAGTCCATGGACAGAGAAGGATCCAGCAGTTTGGCAACACGGCTCTCGTGAAGGGTAAGGTCGATATTCGGCTCGATCGCCCCAGAGGATACAACCTCCATGGCGGGGTCTATCCACCCATCCACGGATGGCGAAACTGGCTCCGAATTGAGGGTCGGAGCGGCTGCCGGTGCGAGTTCTCGAACAGTGTCCGATGGTAGAGCTAAATCGTACTCATCGTGACTGCGCGACGCACAAGGCAGGGGCTCGAATCCGTCGAAGATCAAGTCTCCGCAGATATCGGCCGTGTAGTTTAAGCTTCCAAACCTGACCTGGTGGCCAGGGGCGTAACTTTCAATCTGCTCCAGATGGCCAAGCGAGTTGGCCCGCAGTGCGAAGCCGCCGAACACAAAGATCTTTCCGGGGAGAAAAGTCTCACCCTGGACTGCATCGCTATCGATGATCATAGGAGCCATCAAGCCTAATGGCGACGACACAGAGGAACTCTCAATGAAAGCACCAATGTCGGTGTCAAAACCGGCGGATCTCGGGTAGGGGGTCCCGAACTGTGCGTCTAAGGCGGATGGTAACAGGAGGCAGGGAACACGATGTTTTACCCAGGTTCGGGCCCTCTTGATGGAGGTAAAACCCTACGTCCTGCTTGATTTATTCTTGATGATATGAGTATTACAAGAGCTGATCTACCACGAGATCGGAGAGGCTAAAACCTAGAAGCTAGCCTATGGTATGATTGTATGTTGTCCTACGGACTAAAACCCTCCGGTTTATATAAACACCAGAGGGGGGTAGGGTTACACAAGGTCGGTTACAAAGGAGGAGATATACATATCCGCATTGCCTAGCTTGCCTTCCACGCCAAGTAGAGTCCCATCCGAACACGAGATGAAGTCTTCAATCTTGTATCTTCATACTCCAACAGTCCGGCCAAAGGATATAGTCCGGCCATCCAGAGACCCCCTAATCCAGTACTCCCTCACTCGATCTTGTGTGCTTGTTTCTTCTTCGAGTGTAAAGAAATAGACGTTGCTTCCTCGCATCTAGTCTCATGTCTAGCCTCTATTCTCTCAACAAGTGCACTAGTCTCATCTCTAGCCTCTATGCTAGCTAAAATTACTAGAACATTTACTAAATTGTGCTCTATCAATATATCGATGTACTCTTCTTCCCAATACCAAAAATTGCATCCATTCTACACAATAAAATTTTAAGTTAGCACAACTAGCCTAATCCGAGAGCACAACCGAAGCTAAAGTAGCACATACCCCATCGGTTGAGCACTTGATGAACACCCATGCGGGATATTCCGGTGTTGTAGACACGCGGCACAAGACCTTCTTTGTGCAGTCGTCGCACATAATGAGTGGCAACGGTGCGCCGACAAGCTTTTGGGCCAGCACCGAGGCCGGCTGACCGCCATTCATGTATCTGCCGGTGGACCACTGACGGTCTAGACCCGAGCGGCTAGACGAGGCGTCAGTACCTGCATGCAGCCTTGCGGCCTTGCCGGGGCCTTCCGGCCCAGTGCCCGGCCAGTCCGTGGCGTCGTGCGGCCTCCCACAGCCGGGCAAGGTCAAGCCTGACCGGATTCGCTCCAAATCCGGTCGCCGGGTGCGCAAAACACGTAGCCATGGTTGGGTAGCTCCGGGGCTTCGAGGGAAAGGGGGCTGAGCAAGCGCACGTCTGAGCTGCACGTGTTGGAGTTGGCCTAGCGGCATGGCGGACCAACCGTGTGGGGGTGCGAAGTGGCTTCACTCGTGTGGGGGACGGAAGCCATCCCGCGCGGGCGCTCGGTCTGACAGGATGGCCTTGTCGTTAGTGTGTGACCTCTATGGCAACCGTCCGCTCCCCACTAGCCTCTTCATTGACATGTGGTCCCGTTCCAACATGTTAGTGAGACGACGACGAGTCCTTTTGTACAATTTCTGAACGGACGTCTATGTAGGCTGGGGGGCGCCTCTTCGTGTACTGTGGCAACCGTCTACCGACTCTTCGCCTTTCCCTCTCAATTTGGAACTGCTATCGCACGCTCTTCCTCCCTCCTCCATTTGCATTCACCCTTCCTTCTTCCATTGTTCGATCGTCTTCTACATGGAGGGAACGGGCCTGAAACGACCTTGTTATTCTTGCCCGATCTGAATGATGACGTGGTGGAGGAACTCATTGATCGGTGTGACATCATCACCTCGGCTAGCATGGCAGGTTCATTCAAGACCATTGTCGACTCAACCAATAACATCATTACAACGAACCCAAGGTTCTAGGTGCGGTTTTATCGCCCCTATCTTCTTCACCGTGACCCTGCTCACTAGCGCGCGGATGACGGAGGCCTCACATTATGCAAGTTGGCGCCGCTTGATAATGATACATGTGATGTTAAGATGCCATCATTTGAGGGTAAGGCTTGGGCAGGCGCAAATGGAGATTGGGTTCTTTATATTGGGTCCAACTGCGAGTGGGAACTTGTGAATGTGTACACACGTCACAGGGTTCTACTTCCAAAAATCTTAGACTGCCCAGAGGTTGAGCACACTGGTTATCTATGTACGTTCAACTACCATCATGGTGATTGTTTTCTACAGAAGATAGCAATTTGTCAAGTTCCCGACCGCTCTTGGGATTTAATGGAATATGTAGTTGTTGCTATCTTCGACAAGCTTGTTGCCTTCCTTCATAGTTCGACTAGATGGATATTTCTCAAAAATCAGTTTCTATACAAGGATGAGTACTATGATGCAATTCAACACGAGGGTCTTGTGTTTGTTGCCACCACTCGTGGCACTGTTTTTGCATGGAATCCTTATGCTTTTGGTACGTTTGTCTTCCACCGTAATTATAATTGTTTCATCCACCTGCATGCGGGTTAGCTAGTTTCCCTTTACTAATTAACCTTCTTGTGTTTCCAAGGTCCTGTGAACATTCCGCCACCTATACTTGAAAATTTTTTATAACCAAGGGGGAGATGACGATGATGATGATCACGAGCATGAGGACCCATATACTCAGTGGCGCCTGGCAACCTATTCCGATGGATCACCTCTTCTTGTCTGTATACAAGGCACCGCTGATGTGACTAAGGAAGCAGGTGTTGTCTCCCATGGTTGAACTCTCCAGACATATTCCAACATCCGTTGCAGGGTATTCGGGATGGATACTACTGTGCTAGCGCCAACACCTTCTCCCTGGTTTAGTATTGATACTCCTGGAGGAAACTCGCTCTTCCTTGGTGAAAGTGCAACTATCCCTGGGTGGTTTTGGTAATTCCTAACAACATATAGCTCATTGAGCTAATACTATTTCAAGATAAATATTTCAGGAAAGCTCAATGATTGGCATGGCATGGATTAGAAATGTGGACCCCTCAAAATGCTAAGGACAAAAGATTGGATCATGCTCTAAAGCTCAAGGCTCTACATTTTACCTTTTAGTGATCCAAGATCACATTGAGTCCATAGGAAAAGCCAGTGCCTTTAAAAGGGGATGAGGTGTTGCTTAATGAGGTTATTGCTCAAAATGCTTAGTGATATGCTGCAAAACCCTCAGCCACTTTCTCATATCCACATATGTCCCAAACCAAAAGTTAAACTCGGCCCCACCAAAATTTTCCATCCAGCGCCACCGAGTTCAGTTGACATAGCCACTGCCACAAAACCCTAGTCACTTCGGTCCCACTGATAGGGATCTCGGTCTCACCGAGATGGGATTGCAAACTCTCTGTTTCCCTTTGCAATGTTTCGGTCTAACCGAGATGAGCGATCGGTCCCACCGAGTTCGTAATGCAAACTCTCTGTTTCCCCTTCGTAACATTTCGGTCCAACCGAAATGAGCGAATGGTCCCACCGAGTTTTCCTAACCAACTCTCTGTTTGCTTATTACAGAAATCGCTCCCATCGAGTTTGAGTAATCAGTCTCACCGAGATTACGTTTTGCCCTAACCCTAATGAAATCGGTCCCACCGAGTTGACATGTCAGTCCCACCGAAAATCCTAACGTTCACATTTTGAACTGAATCAGTCTGACCGAGTTTTTTGATTCGGTCCCATCGAGTTTGGTAAATTGTGTGTAACGGTTAGATTTTGTGTGGAGGCTATATATACCCCTCCACCCACTCTTCATTCGAGGTGAGAGCCATCAGAACATGCCTACACTTCCATCATACGTTTTCTGAGAGAGAACCACCTACACTTGTGTTGAGGTCAAGATATTCCACTCCAACCACATAAATCTTGATCTCTAGCCTTCCCAAGTTGCTTTCCACTCAAATCATCTTTCCACCAAATCCAATCCTACGAGAGAGAGTTGAGTGTTGGGGAGACTGCCATTTGAAGCACAAGAGCAAGGAGTTCATCATCAACACACCATCTATTACCTTTTGGACAGTGGTGTCTCCTAGATTGGTTAGGTGTCACTTGGGAGCCTCTGTCAAGATTGTGGAGTTGAACCAAGGAGTTTGTACGGGCAAGGAGATTGCCTACTTCGTGAAGATCTACCCTAGTGAGGCAAGTCCTTCGTGGGCGATGGCCATGGTGGGATAGACAAGGTTGCTTCTTCATGGACCCTTTGTGGGTGGAGCCCTCCGTGGACTCGCGCAACCGTTACCCTTCGTGGGTTGAAGTCTCCATCAACGTGGATGTACGATAGCACCACCTATCGGAACCACGCCAAAAATCTCCGTGTCTACATTGCGTTTGCTCCCTCCAAACTCCTCACTTTACCTTCATGTGCAATGTTTTACATTCCGCTGCTATACTCTTAGACTTGCATGTGTAGGTTGTTTACTTGACTTGTGCTAAGTTGCTAAAATCTGCCAAGACTTAAAATTGGGAAAAGGCTAGATTTTTATTTGGTCAAGTAGTCTAATCACCCCCCCTCTAGACATACTTTTGATACTACAAGTGTTATCAGAGCTTTGGTGACTATTTGCCTGGATTTCCATAGCTTTTGGTGATCATAGCCTTGGTTCCACAACCTAGGAGAGTATGGCGTCTAGCGAGGGAAATTACCACCGTAGAGGTCCTTACTTTGATGGTACAAATTTTGCTAGTTGGAAGCATAAGATGAAAATGCATACTGTTGGACATAACCCCGCCGTTTGGGCTATTGTGTGTATTGGCTTGCAAGGTGAATTCTTTGATGTGAGAGAACCAAATCGTGAAGCTAGCGTGGAAGAGTTGAAGATGCTACAATACAATGCTCAATCTTGTGATATTCTCTTCAACGGATTGTGCCCCGAAGAATTCAACAAAACCAGTCGTCTTGAGAATGCAAAGGAAATTTGGGATACTTTGATTGATACACACGAAGGTACCGACTCCTTCAAGGAATCCAAATTGGATGTGCTTCAAGGTCAACTTGACAAGTTCAGAATGAAGGATGGTGAAGGTGTCGCTGAAATGTACTCTAGGCTTGCTCTCATCACAAATGAGATTGCCGACTGATGACCCACAAGTATAGGGGATCTATCGTAGTCCTTTCGATAAGTAAGAGTGTCGAGCCCAACGAGGAGCAGAAGGAAATGATAAGCGGTTTTCAGCAAGGTATTCTCTGCAAGTACTGAAATAAGTGGTAACAGATAGTTTTGTGATAAGGTAAATTGTAATGAGCAACAAGTAACAAAAGTAAATAAAGTGCAGCAAGGTGGCCCAATCCTTTTTGTAGCAAAGGACAAGCCGGAACAAACTCTTATATAAGGAAAAGCGCTCCCGAGGACACATGGGAATATCGTCAAGCTAGTTTTCATCACGTTCATATGATTTGCGTTCGATACTTTGATAATTTTATATGTGGGTGGACCGGTGCTTGGGTTCTGTTCTTACTTGAACAAGCATCCCACTTATGATTAACCTCTATTGCAAGCATCCGCAACTACAACAAAAGTATTAAGGTAAACCTAACCATAGCATGAAACATGTGGATCCAAATCAGCCCCTTACGAAGCAACGCATAAACTAGGGTTTAAGCTTCTGTCACTCTAGCAACCCATCATCTACTTATTACTTCTCAATGCCTTCCTCTAGGCCCAAATAATGGCGAAGTGTTATGTAGTCGACGTTCACATAACACCACTAGAGGCTAGACAACATACATCTTATCAAAATATCAAACGAATACCAAATTCACATGACTGCTAATAGCAAGACTTCTCCCTTGTCCTCAGGAACAAACGTAATTACTCACAAAGCATATTCATGTTCATAATCAGAGGGGTAATAATATGCATATAGGATCTGAACATATGATCTTCCACCAAATAAACCAACTAGCATCAACTACAAGGAGTAATAGACACTACTAGCAACCTACTAGCACCAATCCCGGACTTTGAGACAAGAATTGGATACAAGAGATGAACTAGGGTTTGGAGATGAGATGGTGCTGGTGAAGATGTTGATGGAGATTGCCCTCTCCCGATGAGAGGAGCGTTGGTGATGACGATTGTGATGATTTCCCCCTCCGGGAGGAAAGTATCCCCGGCAGAACAGCTCTCCCGGAGCTCTAGATTGGATCCGCCAAGGTTCCGCCTCGTGGTGGCGGAGTCTCGTCCCGAAAAGTTCCTTCTTATTTTTTTCTCATCGAAAGACCTCATATAGGAGAAGATGGACGTCAGAGAGCCACCAGGGGGCTCACGAGGTAGGGGGGCGCGCCCTAGGGGGGGGCGCCCCCCACCCTCGTGAGAAGGGTGTGGGCCCCCTGGCCTTCATCTTTGGCGAGGATTTTTATTTATCTATTTTAAGACATTCCGTGGAGTTTCGGGACTTTTGGAGTTGCGCAGAATAGGTCTCTAATATTTGCTCCTTTTCCAGCCCAGAATTCCAGCTGCCGGCATTCTCCCTCTTTATGTAAACTTTGTAAAATAAGATAGAATAGCCATAAGTATTGTGACATAAAGTGAAATAACAGTCCATAATGCAATAAATATCAATATAAAAGCATGATGCAAAATGGACGTATCAACTCCCCCAAGCTTACACCTCGCTTGTCCTCAAGCGAAAAGCCGATAACAATAAATATGTCCTCATGTTTAGAGGTAGAGGCGTCGATAAAAATAAAATACGGACATGAAGGCATCATGATTATTCTCATAACAGCAACTTATATAGATTTTGTCATATGATTAATTATGTTCAAGTGATGATCTATTCACAATGCAAAAGTATAAATTATAAACCTTATTGGGCTCCGACAAACTATAATCTCAGTCATTGAAGCAATTGCAATTTATCATAACATCGGGAAGAGTCTATGTCAGAGCTAAAAAGCAAGTCCACATACTCAACCATCATTTAGTCCTCCATAATTTCTAAGACTCATGCAATACTTGTGGTTATGAAGTTTTAATCGGACACAGAGAAAGATAGGGGCTTATAGTTTTGCCCCACAACCTTTTACCTCAAGGGTAATGTCAACAATAATGGTTCATGCTCCCCTACATCCAATTAGATATATATATCATGTTCTTTCCAACATGCTGAGCTTTCCAAAGGATAAAATGAAAAAGGAAAGGTGAAGATCACCGTGACTCTTGCATAAGGTAGAGGATAAATAATAAAAGATAGGCCCTTCGCAAAGGGAAGCAGAGGTTTCCATGCGCTTTTATGGTTGGATGCATAAAATCTCAATGCGAAAGAACGTCACTTTATATTGCCCCTTGTGATATGAACCTTTATTATGCAGTCCATCGCTTTTATTACTTCCACATCACAAGATTGTATAAAGCTTATTTCTCCCACACCAATCAATCATACATATTTAGAGCAATTTTTATTGCTTTGCACCGATGACAACTTACTTGAAGGATCTTACTCAATCCATAGGTAGATATGGTGGACTCTCATGGCAAAACTGGTTTAGGGATTTTTGAAGCACAAGTAGTATTTCTACTTGGTGCTGAGAATTTGGCTAGCATGAGGGGGAAAGGCAAGCTCAACAAGTTAGAGGAACCATGACAACATACTTTATCTCAGATATAAGAAAGACATAACTCATTACATTGTCTTCCTTGTCCAACATCAACTCTTTAGCATGTCATATTTTAATGAGTGCTCCCAATCAATAAAGATGTCAATGATAATATATCTATATGTGAAAACCTCTCTTTCCTTATTACTTCCTATTAATTGCAACAATGACCAAAGCTATGTCTGCCAACTCCCAACAACTTTTAATCATCATACTCTTTCTATGTGAAGTCATTACTCTTAATAAGAACAATATGAACTTTTTGTTTCTTTTTATTCTTTTTCTCTTTTCTTTTATTCACCCAAGATCATGGCACAATAATCAAGCCCTTGACTCAACACTAATCTTTATTATATATAGCTCACGGACTCGATTACAAAGAAAGATCATAAAGCAAACTCAAAACTAGATCATGCCATAAACTTTATTCTACTAGATCAAGATACTACTAATAGGATCAAACTAAGAAAAACGATAAAGATAGGAGTTGTGATTGTGATACGATACCGGGGCACCTCCCCCAAGCTTGGCAGTTGCCAAGGGGGGTGCCCATACCCATGTGATTATGTCTCCTTCTTTGTTGTCGGTGTAATATTCTTGGCGATGATTCCCCTCAGGATGCGGTTCTCCTCCTCGAGCTTATTGACTTGCTGTTTGAGGTCCATTATTTCTTTACGAAGCTTTCCTGTGACAGCTAAAGCTCCTTGCACCCAAGGGTGTTGCATAGCTGCGGGAGAACAAGTGACACTCCTCTTCATATTTTCATAAGAAAGAAATCTAACATTAGAAGGGATAACTGAGTTTGGAATAGCTGAGCTCTGTAGTTCCCCCATCGTGAACCTAGCTCGGAGGCGAGAGGTGACTTCTTGATCCTCCATGGCATCTACTCTCATCAAGTCAGCCTCCATCTCTTCCTCCGTTGCTGGCCCAAAGTGGTCAGCGTCGCTGTTTGCCCTTGGTTCCGGTGCCGGATTAGATACCCGGCTCTCCCCGATTGACTCTTGAGAAGACATCTTGCTCTAATCTGCAGCAGCAACAACTCGAAAACAAAAACAGAGGAAATTCATGTGATACGGGAGTCAAAACCCCCGGGAGATTATATAATGAATTTTTACCGACCAAAATACGTAACGTGCAAGAAAACAGAGTCCGGAAGGCACACAAGGTGCTCACGAGGTAGGGGGCGCGCCCACCACCCTCGTGGGGCCCTCGTGTCCTTCTTGGACTGCTACTTATTTTTCTATTTTTCTAAATATTCCAAAACGGAGAAATATTGCCTTAAAAATTGTTTTGGAGTCGGTTTACTTACCGTACAACATACCTATTCCTTTTCGGAGTCTGAAACGGTCTGTAAGGTGTCCCTTATGTATTCCTCCGGGGTTACGGTTTCAATAATATTAGTTTCAACATTTATGGGAGTACATGAGATATAATGTTTAATTCTTTGACCATTTACCACCTTCTAATTTGTGCCCTCGAAGTTGTTGATTTTTATGGCACTGGAACGATAGACCTCCTCGATAACGTAGGGGCCTTCCCATTTAGAGAGAAGTTTTCCTGCAAAAAATCTTAAACGAGAGTTGTATAGCAATACATAATCACCTACATTAAACTCACACTTTTGTATCCTTTTGTCATGCCATCTTTTAACTTTTTCTTTAAACAACTTGGCATTTTCATAAGCTTGGGTTCTCCATTCATCAAGTGAGCTAATATCAAATAACCTCTTCTCACCGGCAAGTTTAAAATCATAGTTGAGTTCTTTAATAGCCTAATATGCCTTATGTTCTAGTTTGAGAGGTAAGTGACATGCTTTTCCATAAACCATTTTATACGGAGACATACCCATAGGATTTTTATATGCAGTTCTGTAGGATAGGAAGTATGTCTAGAGGGGGGGTTATTAGACTACTTGACCAAATAAAAATCTAGCCTTTTCCCAATTTTAGTTCTTGGCAGATTTTAGCTATCTTAGCACAAGTCAAGCAATCTCCACACAATTCAAGCAAGCATGCAAAAGAGTATATGAGCAGCGGAAAGTAAAGCATGTAACTTGCAAGAATGTAAAGGGAAGGGTTTGGAGGATTCAAACGCAATTGGAGACACGGATGTTTTTGTCGTGGTTCCGATAGGTGGTGCTATCGTACATCCACGTTGATGGAGACTTCAACCCACGGAGGGTAATAGTTGCGCGAGTCCACGGAGGGCTCCACCCACGAAGGGTCCACGAAGAAGCAACCTTGTCTATTCCATCATGGCCGTCACCCACGAAGGACTTGCCTCACTAGCAGTAGATCTTCACGAAGTAGGCGATCTCCTTGCCCTTACAAACTCCTTGGTTCAACTCCACAATCTTGTCGGAGGCTCCCAAGTGACACCTAGCCAATCTAGGAGACACCACTCTCCAAGAAGTAACAAATGGTGTGTTGATGATGAACTCCTTGCTCTTGTGCTTCAAATGATAGTCTCCCCAACACTCAACTCTCTCTCACCGGATTTGGATTTGGTGGAAAGAGGATTTGAGTGGAAAGCAACTTGGGGAAGGATAGAGATCAAGATTCATATGGTTGGAATGGAATATCTTGACCTCAACACAAGTGTAGGTAGTTCTCTCTCAGAAAATGTGTATTGGAAGTGTAGGTATGTTCTGATGGCTCTCTCCATGAATGAAGAGTGGGTGGAGGGGTATATATAGCCTCCACACAGAATCTAACCGTTACACACAATTTGCCAAACTCGGTGGGACCGAATGGTTAAACTCGGTCGGACCGATTCAGCAAACCTAGTGACCGTTAGGATTTTCAGTGAGACTGAGATGCAACTCGGTAGGACCGATATGGTTAGGGTTAGGGCATAACATAATCTCGGTGTGACCGATTAC
The DNA here is from genome assembly GCF_003073215.2 of Triticum urartu. Classification (NCBI taxonomy): domain Eukaryota; kingdom Viridiplantae; phylum Streptophyta; class Magnoliopsida; order Poales; family Poaceae; genus Triticum; species Triticum urartu. Next base: position 291,505,300 of record NC_053024.1, on the reverse strand, counting down.
ACAAACTCGGTGGGACCGATTTTGGTAATAAGCTAACCAGAGAGTTGGTCAGGTAAACTCGGTGGGACCGATTCACTCATCTCGGTGAGACCGAAATGTTACAAAAGGGAAACATAGAGTTTACATTGCAATCTCGGTGGGACCGATCGCTCATCTCGGTAAGACTGAAAACGTTACGAAGGGAAACAGAGAGATTACAATCCCATCTCGGTGAGACCGAGATCCCTATCGGTGAGACCGATTTGCCTAGGGTTTGTGGCAGTGGCTATGACATTTGAAACTCGGTGGCGCCGGATAGAAGAATCGGTGGGGCCGAGTTTGACTTTTGGTTTAGGTCATATGTGGATGTGGGAAGTAGTTGAGGATTTTGGAGCATATCACTAAGCACTTTGAGCAAGCAAGCCATTAAGCAACACCTCATCCCTCCTTGATAGTATTGGGGCTTTTCCTATAGACTCAATGTGATCTTGGATCACTAAAATATAAAATGTAGAGTCTTGAGCTTCAAGCTTGAGCCAAACTTTTTGTCCTTAGAATTTTGAGGAATCCACTTTCCTCATCCATGCCATGCCATTCATTGAGCTTTTCCTGAAATATTAATCTTGGAATAATGTTAGCTCAATGAGCTATATGTTGTTAGGAATTACCAAAACCACCCAGGGATAGTTGTACTTTTGATCTCCCCCTTTTTGGTAATTTATGACAACATATAGATCAAAGCTTTGACAAATGATAATAAGAGTGAAAGATATTGTCGCTTTGAGAAGTATGTGAAAAGCAAGAGCTCCCCCTAAATTTGTGCATATCTTAAGATTTGCTTTGGACTGCAAATGCACAATGAGTTAGGATCATAGGTTACTCTTCCATGTCACATACATCTTGGTGGAGCGCTCAAAATGATAAGAATTAAATACATGCACTCATCACCAAGCAAAGTGAATGATCATATAAGGATAAGTAAGATAATATCATCTAACAAGCATAAGTGTAGCTTATGATCAACCACATGATCATCAATGTCTCACAGATAATAGCATAGTATCTCAAGAAATCAAAAGACAAACAAAGTTCAACCAAGAAGACAAGAGAGAACAAAAGCAAACTCTCTCTCTCTCTCGAAGCCTATGATCTATACATTTTTCTCCCCCTTTGGCAACAAGTTACCAAAAAAAGTTCATAGAAAATGCATAGCACTAAAACGTTTCTCAGGCTTGGTCTTCAGGTGGTGGTGTCTGGAGAACTCCAAGAACGAAGGCTTCAGTCAAAGTAGATGGAGCCGATGGAGTTGGTGCTGGAGCTGGTTGCGCTGGAGCTGTAGCTGGTGCAGATGAAGTGACTCTAGTGTCTGGAACAGGCACTGCAGCAGATCTCTGAGCTTGAGGCACTCTGGCAAATGCATCAGTGGTTGTCTTGCCCTTCCTCTCCTGCATGTCATCCTGTAGCTGCTCCACAACAGACTGAATCTCAGTTACTTTGACATCTAAATCATAGAATTTTTGTTCCACGATTCTTTCCAGGCTCTCCTGGTTTTGAGTTAGGGTGGCCAACCCCTTCTCAATCCTCAGAGTTGATGCTATCAAATAACCAAGCTGGTCCTGCTTGCTTTTCAAAACGTACTCAGATGCCTCCTCTTGAGTTGGCATCTTGGCAACCTTCTCTTTCTTTGCTTTCTCCTTCTTCTCTTGAGCTTGTACTGATGATGGTTCATTCTCATTCATCACAACTTGATTGTCCTCAAAGTCAAGATAGATAGGCAAGTGTTCCTTATCCAACAAGTATGTGCCTATGCCCATCTTTGAGTTTATCAACTCCTGGATCTGTGGGGCATATCCACAACTTCTTTTCTGGTCAGCTGCAGTCCTCTTGATAGTCTCAACTATAAGGCTCATGACCTTGAACTTCTGTGGCACATCAAATATATGTAGCAAGTTAATTGCATGGCCTCTGATCATTCTATGATCACCAGACTTGGGCAAGAGAGTGTGCCTAAGGATCCAATTGATTGTAGGCAGCCCTGACAGCAAGTGTTTTACTGACCCAAACTGGTGAGTCTCAAGATCATCTTCAGGAATCTCCTGGTACATGTTTGCCATAGAGTTGTGATCCATCTTATTCTTGGCATAGACATCCAAGTCATCTTCTTCTTCCTTAGGAGCATTGATCAGATTTGCCCATTCCTCAATAGTTGAGTGGTACCTTGTACCTTCAGACATCCATACTATCCTGCCATCTAGATAGAAGTGTGTTGTGGAGTAGAATTGCATTATGAGCTCCTCATTCCACTTTGTGAGCTTCTTCCCAACAAAGTCTGCAACTCCACAAGCCCTGAAGCTGTCAAACACACCAGGATAGTGTTCCTCATTTTCCTTGATATACTTCCAGTCGACCCACCTCATTTCACACACTATAGGCTTTTTGTCCAGCAGCACTGTCTCATAGAAATCTTGTTGTTCCTTTGTGTGGAACCTGTAATCAACAACAGTTCTTCTTCTTGTAGCATATGGGTCTGTCTCTCTCCATTTCCTCAGTCCTGAGTCTCTCCTGATCTTCATGTTCTCAGCCACAGGATGAGCATCATTGTGGTATGGAATCTTGGGTTTGAGCTTCCTCAGGACTTGTCCTTCATCATCTTCATCAGCAGCAACTTCAGGCACTGGGGCCTTGTTCTTCTCAGCAGCTGGTATACTCCTGGTATTCCTCTTTGGTGCAGTCTTGGGCTTGGAGGCTGCTTTGGGTGCTTCTTTGGGCTTTGATGTTGCAGCCCCTGTCTTGGTAGCATCACCCATAAGCTTCTGTTCCTTGGGTGCTGGTGCAGCAACCTCTTCTTCCTCTTCTTCTTCCATCATGGAAGCCTTTCCAATCACTTTGGCCATGGTCTTCTTGACCCTTTCCTTCCTTTTCTTTCCTTCTGCAGCAAGCTCTTTGGGTTGAGATTCCAAAGATGCTTGAGTGGATGCTCTGGCCTTAGACATTGGTTGTCTTCCTGCTGGCCTTTTGATCTTCATCCCTGGCTTAACTGCAGCTGAGCTGTACTCCTTCTTAACCACTTTCTTCTTGGAAGTGGCCTCATCCTCAACTGCCACATAGTCTTCATCCTCAGACTCTGAAGTTCTCTTCTTCCTTGTTCTGGTGGCAGCTTTGGGTAAGTTGCTGGGAGTGCTCCTGCTTCCATCATCTGAGCTGCTAGAGGGACTAGTGCCCTCACTCATGTGAACCTGCTCCTCTGACTTGTTCTGGCTGTCACTCTGATCATACATATCGCAAACACTGACAGCAGACCCTGTGAATAGATATAGACGAGATAGAGTGGATGATCATCACAAAATGCAGAGGTTTTTGCAAAAGAATGAGTCAAAAACTTAGTTTTAGTTTTCCACAGAAAGCATTTCGGATCAACCGATTTGCAAACTCGGTGATACCAAAGCAGCTGTTGGAACCTAAACTAGTGAACTCGGTCAGACCGAGTCACAGTTCGGTGGCACCGAGACTGCTAGGGTTTCACAAAGTCCTGAACTCGGTCACACCGATTTGCAATTCTCGGTCAGACCGAAAATTACATGTGCAATGGCCTGAGCCGAATCGGTGGTACCGAGTTCCACAACTCGGTGGGTCCGAGATGGTTTCGGCGGAAACCTAACCCTAAATTTTCAATTCATGACTAAACTACGGAGTGTTTTGACTGGATAAGATCATTTCAATCATGCCAAGATTCATAATGAACACAATGTGCTAGGAATCGGACGGGGATAGCACTGTGATCGAGTCCATACCCTAGTTCGGCGATGAACTCACTACGGCGGCAACAGCGGGGAAAAATTCCGTTAATGGTGGCGGAGACCAGCGATACGAGGCGGCTAGCGACGAGGAGGACGATCCGGAGACCCAGGAGGCAGAGCGAGCTATGCGCGGGCGAAGGGGTTTCGGAGAAATTTCCAAAATTTTGCCCGTGAGTATATATAGCCCGACCCTGTCGGTGTGACCGAGTAGAACAACTCGGTGGCACCGAGATGCATAACTGTTGACAGTTATAACAACTCGATGTGACTGAAAAGTTCAAATCGGTTGCACCGAGATTGAAAACCTAGATCGACTTAGTGATCTCGGTATGACCGAAATGGATGAATCGGTCAGACCAAAACACACAAAGAAGTTTTGGAAGTTTAAGTCTATGACGAATCGGGGACTCCGAGTGCTCCTCACACAGAGTGTTTCGAATCTGACTTGATCAAATTTTGTGATGTAGCATGAATAGAGTTTGAGACGAGAAAAGCATAGATAGCTAGAGAGGGTTCTTAGGCATTCTTGTCCATCCACTTGGCAAAAGAAAAGAAAATCAATCAATCAAAACAACAAGTGGATGTCCTCGAATGAGTAAAATATGCAATCAACATGCTCACACAATAAAATGGCAATTGAAATATGTGGCAAAGCATGCACAACCAATTCTAGCATCTATCAAACAATTGGCGATGACTAGGTCATCTATATATGAGTATATTGACTTAGGAGTCAAATGAGAACATTTGATCATAGGTCATACTCATCGTTTAAGCACAAGTGGGATTACCATTTTACATAAAGCATTGTTGTGTTCACACCATCAGAGTTGCTTTAGCTCAATTCTTAGAGTAAAGCTCCCCCTAGATGTGAGATCCCCCCTAAGAGGGATGAACTAACCTTGGGTTTTTTCGATGATGACTTCATGTAGATGTTGAAGATGTGGATGCTCAGTGTTGATGTAGATCATTTGGAGCTATCCATTGGAGTGAGTTGCACTTTCAATACCTACACGGGTTAGTCCCACAAGGAACAAACAAGGATATCCATAGACATAGAGTGATGCACACACAAGATGATATCTATGAAAGCTTTTAGGTTACCTTGTCCCTTGTCTTACCAACAAGAGGGTTTGTGACTCCTTGAACTAGTGCAAGATGTGAAAGTTGATTGCACTTGTTCTTGCCAAGGTGATAAGAGTGAAGTATGTTGGCGGAGTCACCCTCAAGAACTCTCTAGTTCTTATTCTTCGGGATCCACACCATCTTGATGGGAATCCTTGGCGTTGTAGTTGTACTTGATGAAGTGGAACTTGAAGTAGTCTTGGGAACCCACTTGACCAAGGCCTTAGGAGCTTCTTTAGATGCATCAATTTCCTCTTGAAGCTTGTCCTTGCCTTTTTGCTTGTGGTCTTGTGGTGGAAGATCATCTTGAGCTTGTGTCCCTTTGAGAGAAGTAGGATCATACTTCTCTTGTTGAGGAACAAACTTCGTCTTGGGGTATTGATCTTCTTCCCACTCAACTCCATTGGCATTGAACTTTCGTTCAAAACCAACACCTTGATTCTTCCGGTGCCTTCCTTGCTTGCGTACAATTTCCTCGAATTGATTACTTCCGGCAAGGCTCTTGTAAACACCTTTCTCTATAATCCCTTCAATAAGCTATTTTCTTGCTCAAGTGTAACTTGGCTAAGAGAATCATTAGTGGAATCAAGAGAACTACTATAAGTAATAATATTGGATTTAGCATGATTATTGTTACTACTAGAGGAAGAATCTTTCTTGTTCTTGTTACTAGACTTGACTTGAGGCATGTAAGTGGATAAGAGTAAACGCTTGGCAATGTAAGAAGAACTTTTCTTACGAAGATCATCATTGATTGCTTTTAAGAGTTCATGCTCTTGCTCAAGGTTGAGCTTTTCAAAGCGCAATTTCTCATGAGTCCTTAAAAGTTCTCGATGATCTCCTAAGATAGTTTCATGAGCTAACTTAAGAGTGTTTAGTTCTTTAGTTAGAGACTCAATCTTCTCCTTATCATTGTCATTCGTTTTATCTTGATTAGCATGATTAAATGACGTTTCATCATAGTATTAATCACTAGAGTTATCAACAAGTAAATCATCATCACCTAACAAGTCATCTTCATCACTATTGAAATCAACATACTCGGGGTGTGATACCTTTGGGCCTTTAGCCATGAAGCATGTTCCAACTCCTTCATTTGGTGAGTCAAATATGTCGTAGGAGTTGGTTGTCACAAGTGCTAGACCGGCAACACCTTCATCTTTAGTATATTCGGAGTCGGAGTGATAGCTTCTCTCGGAGTGGTTGTCGGAGTCGGAGCCGGATACCCATTCACCAACATGAGCTTGATGTCTTCGTTTTGTGTAGCTCCTTGATGACTTGTCCTTTCTTTCCGAATCCTTGCTTCTTCGTGAGGGTCTTCGTTCATAACGATCATCTCTACTCCTTCTTTCTCTAGATGGTGATTCTTCTCTTCTACTTCTTCTCTTGGGAGAATCTTCTCTTCTCTTGTAGGGGGTCGTACACTCATTGGAATAGCGTCCGGGCCTTCCACAATTGTAGCAGTTTCACTCTTGACTAGAAGATCTTTTGTCATTGTAGGACCTTGACTTGGAGCTTCTCTCTTTGCTCCTACTCTTGTAGAACTTGTTGAAGTTCTTCACCATTAATCTCAATTCTTCATTGAAGGTTTGTTTCTCACTCGATGATGTGGGGGCTTCACATGAGGCTTTGTAAGCACCACTTGATTTGTTGTGAAGTTCCTCTTTATCCTTGAGAGACATCTCATGAGCAACAATTCTTCCGATGACTTCCGTTGGCTTGAGATCTTTGTAATTGGGCATCATTTGGATCAATGTGCACACGGTATCATATTTTCCATCCAAGGCTCTTATGATCTTCTTGATGATGAATCTATCGGCCATCTCTTCACTCCCTAAGCCGGCAATCTCATTTGTGATAAGAGAAAGCCTAGAGTACATTTCAGCGACACCTTCACCATCCTTCATTTTGAACTTGTCAAGTTGACTTTGAAGCACATCCAATTTGGATTCCTTGACGGAGTCGGTACCTTCATGCATATCAATCAAAGTATCCCAAATTTCCTTTGCATTCTCAAGACGACTAATTTTGTTGAATTCTTCGGGGCACAATCCATTGAAGAGGATATCACAAGCTTGAGCATTGTATTGTAGCATCTTCAACTCATTCGCGGTAGCTTCACGATTCGGTTCTCTCCCATCAAAGAATTCACCTTGCATGCCAACACACACAATATCCCAAACGGCGGGGTTATGTCCAAGAATATGCATTTTCATCTTATGCTTCCAACTAGCAAAATTTGTACCATCAAAGTAAGGACCTCTACGGTGATAATTTCCCTCGCTAGATGCCATACTCTTCTAGGTTGTGAAACCAAGGCTATGACCACCAAAAGCTATGGAAATCAAAGCAAATGGAGACCAAAGCTCTGATACCACCTATAGGATCGAAAGTATGTCTAGAGGGGGGGTGATTAGACTACTTGACCAAATAAAAATCAAGCCTTTTCCCAATTTTAGTTCTTGGTAGATTTTCGCTATCTTAGAACAAGTCAAGTAATCTCCACACAATTCAAGCAAGCATGCAAAAGAGTATATGAGCAGCGGAAAGTAAAGCATGTAACTTGCAAGAATGTAAAGGGAAGGGTTTGGAGGATTCAAACACAATTGGAGACACGGATGTTTTTGTCATGGTTTCGATAGGTGGTGCTATCGTACATCCACGTTGATGGAGACTTCAACCCACGGAGGGTAACGGTTGCGCGAGTCCATGGAGGGCTCCACCCACGAAGGGTCCACGACGAAGCAACCTTGTCTGTTCCATCACGGCCGTCGCCCACGAAGGAGTTGCCTCACTAGCGGTAGATCTTCATGAAGTAGGTGATCTCCTTGCCCTTACAAACTCCTTGGTTCAACTCCACAATCTTGTCGGAGGCTCCCAAGTGACACCTAGCCAATCTAGGAGACACCACTCTCCAAGAAGTAACAAATGGTGTGTTGATGATGAACTCCTTGCTCTTGTGCTTCAAATGATAGTCTCCCCAACACTCAACTCTCTCTCACAAGATTTGGATTTGGTGGAAAGAGGATTTGAGTGGAAAGAAACTTGGGGAAGGCTAGAGATCAAGATTCATATGGTTGGAATTGAATATCTTGACCTCAACACAAGTGTAGGTGGTTCTCTCTCAGAAAATGTGTATTGGAAGTGTAGGTATGTTCTGATGGCTCTCTCCATGAATGAAGAGTGGGTGGAGGGGTATATATAGCCTCCACACAGAATCTAAACGTTACACACAATTTGCCAAACTCGGTGGGACCGAATGGTTAAACTCGGTTGGACCGATTCAGCAAACCTAGTGACCGTTAGGATTTTCGGTGGGACTGAGATGCAACTCGGTAGGACCGATATGGTTAGGGTTAGGGCATAACGTAATCTCGGTGTGACCGATTACACAAACTCGGTGGGACCGATTTTGGTAATAAGCTAACCAGAGAGTTGGTCAGGTAAACTCGGTGGGACCGATTCGCTCATCTCGGTGAGACCGAAATGTTACAAAAGGGAAACATAGAGTTTACATTGCAATCTCGGTGGGACCGATCGCTCATCTCGGTAAGACCAAACGTTACGAAGGGAAACAGAGAGATTACAATCCCATCTCGGTGAGACCGAGATCCCTATCGGTGAGACCGATTTGCCTAGGGTTTGTGGCAGTGGCTATGACATTTGAAACTCGGTGGCGCCGGATAGAAAGAATCGGTGGGGCCGAGTTTGACTTTTGGTTTAGGTCATATGTGGATGTGGGAAGGTAGTTGAGGATTTTGGAGCATATCACTAAGCACTTTGAGCAAGCAAGCCATTAAGCAACACCTCATCCCTCCTTGATAGTATTGGCTTTTCCTATAGACTCAATGTGATCTTGGATCACTAAAATATAAAATGTAGAGTCTTGAGCTTCAAGCTTGAGCCAAACTTTTTGTCCTTAGAATTTTGAGGGATCCACTTTCCTCATCCATGCCATGCCATTCATTGAGCTTTTCCTGAAATATTAATCTTGGAATAATGTTAGCTCAAGAGCTATATGTTGTTAGGAATTACCAAAACCACCCAGGGATAGTTGTACTTTCAAGTTCTATATGCCCATAATGCATCATCAAGTTTCTTAGACCAATTCTTTCTAGACCTATTAACAGTCTTTTGCAAAATTAATTTGAGCTCTCTATTGCTCAACTCTACTTGACCACTAGACTGTGGGTGATAAGGAGATGCAATTCTATGATTAACATCATATTTAGCAAGCATTTTATGGAAGGCACCATGAATAAAGTGTGAACCACCATCAGTCATTAAATATCTAGGGACTCCAAACCTCGGAAAAATAACTTCTTTAAGCATTTTAATAGAAGTGTTATGATCAGCACTACTAGTTGGAATAGCTTCTCCCCACTTAGTAACGTAATCAACAGCAACTAAAACATGAGTGTATCCATTAGAGCCAGGAAAAGGTCCCATATAATCAAAGCCCCAAACATCAAACGATTCAATAACAAGTGAATAATTCATAGGCATTTCTTGATGTCTACTAATATTACCAATTCTTTGACATTCATCACAAGACAAGACAAACTTACGGGCATCCTTGAAGAGAGTAGGCCAATAAAAACCAGATTGCAATACCTTATGTGTAGTTCTATCTCCAGCGTGGTGTCCTCCATAAGTTTTGGAGTGGCACTTGCGTAGGATCTGTTCCTGTTCATGCTCAGGTACACAAAGTCTAATAACACCATCTACTCCTTCTTTATAAAGATGTGGGTCATCCCAAAAGTAATGTCTCAAGTCATAGAAAAACTTTTTCTTTTGCTGGTATGTGAATCTAGGTGGTATAAACTTAGAAACAATATAATTAGCATAATCAACATACCATGGAGTACTACGAGAGGTACTTATAACATTTAATTGTTCATCAGGAAAGTCATCATTAATAGGTAGTGGGTCATCAAGAACATTCTCTAACCTAGACAAGTTGTCTGCAACGGGGTTCTCAGCTCCCTTTCTATCAACAATATGCAAATCAAATTCTTGTAGCAAGAGAACCCATCTAATAAGTCTAGGTTTAGCATCTTTCTTTTCCTTAAGGTGTTTAATAACAGCATGATCAGGGTGAATAGTTACTTTTGAATCAACAATATAAGGTCTGAACTTATCACAAGCAAATACAACTGCTAGAAGCTCTTTTTCAGTAGTAGCATAATTTCTTTGAGCATTATCTAGAGTCTTACTAGCATAATGAATAACATTTAATTTATTATCAAATCTTTGCCCTAGAACAGCACCTACAACATAATCACTAGCATCACACATAATTTCAAAGGGTAAATTCCAATCAGGTGGCTGAACAACAGGTGCAGAGACTAATGCTTTCTTAAGTATTTCGAAAGCTTCTACACAATCATCATCGAAGACAAATGGTATATCTTTTTGCAATAAATTAGTCAGAGGCCAAGAAATTTTTGAGAAGTCCTTAATGAACCTCCTATAAAATCCAGCATGACCAAGGAAACTTCTTATACCTTTGATGTCCTTGGGACATGGCATCTTTTCAATAGCATCAACCTTGGCTTTATCAACGTCAATACCTCTTTCAGAAACTTTGTGCCCCAAGACAATTCCTTCATTAACCATAAAGTGGCACTTTTCCCAATTCAAGACAAGATTAGTTTCTTCACATCTCTGCAAAACTCGATCAAGATTGCTCAAGCAATCATCAAAAGAGGAACCATAGACGGAAAAATCGTCCATGAAAACCTCGCAAATCTTTTCACAGAAGTCAGAGAATATAGCCATCATGCATCTTTGAAAGGTAGTAGGTGCATTACATAAACCAAAAGGCATACGTCTATAAGCAAAAGTACCAAAAGGGCATGTAAAAGTAGTCTTTTATTGATCTCTAGCCGACACAGGTATTTGAGAGAAACCAGAATAACCATCTAGAAAGCAATAGTGTGTATGTTTGCATAATCTTTCTAGCATTTGATCAATAAAAGGTAAGGGGTAATGATCTTTCTTAGTAGCTTTATTTAATTTGCGGAAATCAATTACCATCCTATAACCTGTGATAATTCTTTGTGGAATCAATTCATCTTTATCATTAGGAACAACAGTAATGCCTCCCTTCTTAGGGACACAATGGACAGGACTTACCCACTCACTATCAGCAACGGGATAGATTATACCTGCCTCCAGAAGCTTGAGTATTTCTTTCCTTACCACTTCTTTCATTTTAGGATTCAGACGTCATTGAGGATCACGAACTGGTTTGGCATTTGCTTCCAAATTTATTTTATGTTGACATAGAGTGGGACTAATGCCCTTAAGATCATCAAGAGTATATCCAATAGCAGCACGATGCTTCTTCAGAGTTTTCAATAACCTTTCTTCTTCATGCTCTGAAAGGTTAGCACTAATAATAACATGATATGTCTTCTTTTCATCAAGATAAGCATATTTAAGATTATCAGGTAAAGGTTCAAGCTCAAACACGGGATCACCCTTGGGTGGAGGAGGATCCCCTAAAATTTCAACAGGCAAATTATGTTGCAGAATAGGTTCCTGTTTAAAGAATACTTCATCTATTTCCCTTCTTTCATTCATGAACATATCATTTTCATGGTCTAGCAAATAGTGTTCTAAAGGATCACTAGGAGGTACGGCAATAGAAGCAAGACCAATACTTTCATCCTTACTAGGCAATTCTTCCTCACGATGTTGTTTACTGAATTTAGAAAAATTAAACTCATGAACCATATCATCCAAGCCAATAGTAACAACATTCTTTTCGCAATCTATCCTAGCATTAACAGTGTTCAAGAAGGGTCTACAAAATATAATGGGAAAAAAGCTATCTTGCGGAGAAGTAAGAACAAGAAAATCAGCAGGATATTTAGTTTTCCCACACAAGACTTCAACATCTCTAACAATTCCAATTGGTGAAATAGTATCTCTATTGGCAAGTTTAATTGTGACATCAATACCTTCTAACTCAGCAGGTGCAATTTCATTCTTAATTGCTTCGTATAAAGTATGCGGTATATCACTAGCACTAGCACCCATATCACATAAGCCATGATAACAATGATCTCCTATTTTAACAGAAATAACAGGCACGCCTACCACAGGTCTATGTTTATCTTTAGCACAAGGTTTAGCAATTCTAGCTGTTTCACCTTCGAACTGAATAACATGCCCATCAATATTATCAGACAAGAGATCTTTAACAATAGCAATATTAGCTTCTAATTTAACTTGCTCAGGAGGTGTATATGTTCTAATATTGCTTTTACGAACAACAGTTGAAGCTTTAGCATGATCCTTTACTCTAACAGGGAAAGGTGGTTTCTCAATATAAGAAGTAGGAACAATAGGATCATTATAAGTGACAGTCTTTTCTTCAACTTTATAGGTGCAGCTACTTTTACTTCTATGGGAGGATGATATTTAAACCACTTCTCCTTAGGGAGATCAACATAAGTAGCAAAAGATTCACAGAAAGAAGCTACTATCTCAGAGTCAAGTCCATATTTAGTGCTAAAATTACAGAAAATATCGATGTCCATAAAAGATTTAACACAATCAAACTTAGGTGTCATACCTAACTCCTTACCTTCGTCGAGGTCCCAATCTTCAGAGTTGCGTTTAATTCTATCCAATAAATTCCATCTGAATTCAATAGTCTTCATCATAAAAGAGCCAACACAAGAAGTATCGAGCATGGTGCGATTGTTTTCAGAAAGCCGAGCATAAAAACTTTGCATAATCATTTCTCTCGGGAGCTCATGATTGGGGCATGAATATAACATTGATTTAAGCCTCCCCCAAGCTTGAGCGATGCTTTCTCCTTCGCGAGGCCAGAAATTATATATATAATTGCGATCACGATGAACAAGATGCATAGGGTAATACTTTTGATGAAATTCCAACTTCAATCTTTTATAGTCCCATGATCTCATATCATCACATAGCCTATACCATATCAATGCGTCTCCCTTCAAAGATAAAGGGAAGACCTTATTCTTAGCAACATCATCGGGTATACCTGCAAGCTTAAATAATCCACAAACTTCATCCACATATATTAAGTGCTCATCAGGATGCTTTGTTTCATCTCCTGTAAAAGGGTTAGCTAGCAGTCTTTCCATCATACCCGAAGGAAATTCAAAAGGAGTTTCATTTTCAATAGGTTCAGTAGGTTGAGGAGCAACTCTTTGCTCTACTGGACGGGGTGAAGATACCCCGAACAAGCCCCTCAGAGAATTACTTTCCATGATAACAAGTGACAGTAAATTTCAGCACACTATATAAATTTTTCCTTACCAAATTCCACCTACCAAAGGCGCTACACTCCCCGGCAACGGCGCCAGAAAAGAGTCTTCATGACCCACAAGTATAGGGGATATATCATAGTCCTTTCGATAAGTAAGAGTGTCGAAACCAACGAGGAGCAGAAGGAAATGATAAGCGGTTTTCAGCAAGGTATTCTCTGCAAGTACTGAAATAACTGGTAACCGATAGTTTTGTGATAAGGTAAATTGTAACGAGCAACAAGTAACAAAAGTAAATAAAGTGCAGAAAGGTGGCCCAATCCTTTTTGTAGCAAAGGACAAGCCGGAACAAACTCTTATATAAGGAAAAGCGCTCCCAAGGACACATGGGAATATCGTCAAGCTAGTTTTCATCACGTTCATATGATTCGCGTTCGATACTTTGATAATTTCATATGTGGGTGGACCGGTGCTTGGGTGTTGTTCTTACTTGAACAAGCATCCCACTTATGATTAACCTGTATTGCAAGCATCCGCAACTACAAAAAAAGTATTAAGGTAAACCTAACCATAGCATGAAACATGTGGATCCAAATCAGCCCCTTACGAAGCAACGCATAAACTAGGGTTTAAGCTCCTGTCACTCTAGCAACCCATCATCTACTTATTACTTCCCAATGCCTTCCTCTAGGCCCAAATAATGGTGAAGTGTTATGTAGTCGACGTTCCCATAACACCACTAGAGGCTAGACAACATACATCTTATCAAAATATCAAACGAATACCAAATTCACATGACAACTAATAGCAAGACTTCTCCCTTGTCCTCAGGAACAAACGTAATTACTCACAAAGCATATTCATGTTCATAATCAGAGGGCTAATAATATGCATATAGGATCTGAACATATGATCTTCCACCAAATAAACCAACTAGCATCAACTACAAGGAGTAATCGACACTACTAGCAACCTACTAGCACCAATCCCGGACTTTGAGACAAGAATTGGATACAAGAGATGAACTAGGGTTTGGAGATGAGATGTTGCTGGTGAAGATGATGTTGATGGAGATTGCCCTCTCCCGATGAGAGGAGCGTTGGTGATGACAATGGTGATGATTTCCCCCTCCGGGAGGGAAGTATCCCCGGTAGAACAGCTCTGCCGGAGCTCTAGATTGGATCCACCAAGGTTCCGCCTCGTGGCGGCGGAGTCTCGTCCCGAAAAGTTCCTTCTTATTTTTTTCTCATCGAAAGACCTCATATAGGAGAAGATGGACGTCGGAGAGCCACCAGGGGGCCCACGAGGTAGGGGCGCTCCCCCACCCTCGCGAGGAGGGTGTAGGGCCCCTGGCCTTCATCTTTGGCGAGGATTTTTCTTTATTTATTTTAAGACGTTCCGTGGAGTTTCAGGACTTTTGGAGTTGCGCAGAACAGGTCTCTAATATTTTCTCCTTTTCCAGCCCAAAATTCCAACTGCCGGCATTTTCCCTCTTTATGTAAACCTTGTAAAATAAGAGAGAATAGCCATAAGTATTGTGACATAAAGTGAAATAACAGTCCATAATGCAATAAATATCGATATAAAAGCATGATGCAAAATGGACGTATCACCGACTTAGGAAGTGAGGAGATGACCGATAGATTCATCATCAATAAGATCCTAAGAGCCTTGGATGGAAAATATGATACTGTGTGCACATTGATCCAAATGATGCCCAATTACAAAGATCTCAAGCCAATGGAAGTTATTGGAAGAATTGTTGCTCATGAGATGTCACTCAAGGATAAGGAAGAGCTTCACAACAAGTCAAGTGGTGCTTACAAAGCCTCATGTGATGCTCCCACATCATCAAGTGAGAAACAAGCCTTCAATGAAGAACTGAGCCTAATGGTGAAGAATTTCAACAAGTTCTACAAGAGTAGAAGCAAGGAAAGAAGTTCCAAGTCAAGGTCCTACAATGACAAAAGATCTTCAAGTCATGAACTTAATTGCTTCAATTGTGGAAGACCTGGACACTACTCCAATGAGTGTACGGCTCCCTACAAAAGAAGAGAAGATTATCCCAAAAGAAGGAGTAGGAGAGAAGAATCACCACCAAGAGAGAGAAGGAGTAGAGATGACCGTTATGAACGAAGAACATCACGAAGAAGCAAGGATTCGAAAAGGAAGGACAAATCATCAAGGAGATACACAAAACAAAGGCATCAAGTTCATGTTGGTGAATGGGTATCCGGCTTCGACTTCGACGATCACTCCGAGAGAAGTTATCACTCCAACTCTGAATATACTCAAGATGAAGGTGTTGCCAGTCTAGCACTTGTGTCAACCAACTCCTACGACATATTTGAGTCACCAAATGAAGGAATTGGAAGATGCTTCATGGCTAAAGGCCCAAAGGTATCACACCCCGAGTATGTTGATTTCAATAGTGATGAAGATGACTTGCTAGGTGATGATGATTTACTTGTTGACAATTCTAGTGATGGAAACTATGATGAACTTGCTATTAATCATGTTAATCAAGATAAAACGAATGACGATGATAAGAAGGAGATTGAGCGTCTAACTAAAGAACTAAACACTCTTAAGTTAGCTCATGAAACTACCTTGGAAAATCATCGAGAGCTTTTAAAGACTCATGAGAAGTTACGCTTCAAAAAGCTCAACCTTGAGCAAGAGCATGGGTTCTTCAAAGCGATCAATGACGATATTCGTAAGAAAAGTTCCTCTTACATTGCCAATCGTTTACTCCTGTCTACTTACATGCCACAAGTCAAATCTAGCAACAAGAGTAAGAAAGATTCTTCTTCTAGTAGTAACAATAATCATGCTAAACCCAATGATGTTGCTTCTAGTAGTTCTCTTGATTCCACTAATGATTCTCTTCACCAAGTTACACTTGAGCAAGAAAATAGCTTATTGAAGGGAATTATAGAGAAATGTGTTTACAAGAGCCTTGCCGGAAGTAATCAATTCGAGGAAATTGTACGCAAGCAAGGAAGAGACCGGAAGAATCAAGGTGTTGGTTTTGAGAGAAAGTTCAATGCCAATGGAGTTGAGTGGGAAGAAGATCAATACCCCAAGATGAAATTTGTTCCTCAACAAGAGAAGTATGATCCTACTTCTTTCCAAGGAACACAAGCTCAAGATGATCTTCCACCACAAGACCACAAGCAAAAAGGCAAGGACAAGCTTCAATAGGAGATTGATGCATTTGAGGAAGCTCCCAAAGCCTTGGTTAAGTGGGTTCCCAAGACTACATCAAGTTCTACTTCATCAAGTACGACTACAACTCCAAGGATTCCCATCCAGATGGTGTGGATCCCGAAGAAGAAGAACTAGAGAGTTATTGAGGGTGACTCCGCTAACAGACTTCACTCATATCATTTTGGCGAGGACAAGTGCAAAGAACTTCCACATCTTGGACTAGTTCAAGGAGTTACAAACCCTCTTGTTGATAAGACAAGGGACAAGGTAACCTAATGCTTTCATGGACATCATCCTATGTGAACATCACTCTATGTATATGGATATCCTTGTTTGTTCCTTGTGGGACTAACTCGTGTAGGTATTGAAAGTGCAACTCACTCTAATGGATTGCTCAAAATTATCTATATCAACATTGAGCATCTACATATTCAACACCTACATGAAGTCATCATCGACAAAACCCAAGGTTAGTTCATCCCTCTTAGGGGGGATATCACATCTAGGGGGAGCTTTACTCTAATTAGTTGAGCTAAAGAAAATCTAATGGTGTGAATACAACAATGCTTATGTAAAAGTGGCAACCCCACTTGTGCTTAAACGATGAGTATGACCTACGATCAAATGTTCTCATTTGACTCCTCGGTCAATATACTCATATATAGATGACCTAGTCATCGCAAATTGTTTGATAGATGCTAGAGTGATTGTGCATGCTTTGTCACATATTTCATTTGCCATCTTATTTGTGTGAGCATGTTGGTTGCATATTTTACTCATTCGAGGACATCCATTGTCGGTGTACAAAAGTAGGGGCTCCCCTTTTGACCCCTTTACTTGTGCATGGGCAGTTAGAGCCACGCGCTGCGGCCACACTTAGCAGGGCAGAGGAGGGAAGCCGAAGAGAAGCCGAATCACAAGACAACCAAGGCGACGGCAAGACTAGAAGCACGGGAGGGCAAGAAGGCGAGGTGGACTCCCTTGGCAAGATCCTTGCTGAGGCGGGCACCCCGCAGCCCCGGCAAGAGCCTTGCCGAGGCAACTTACCCAACGCCAGCAGAGTGAGCCACCCTTGAGCCCAAAGGTTCCGAATGTCATCGACAACTACGTCGGGACCAGGGCTCGGGAGGCACCTCCGTGGTGGCATGCAGATATTTGTCAAGATCATAAGCATATGAGTTCAGATAAGGACCAGAAGACGGCGACCCTTGGAAGGATCCTAGCCGAGGAAATCCACAAAACCCCGACAAGCATCTTGCCGAGGACAACTACGACACCACGACAAGACCCTTGCCGGGACCCCGGCAAGGCCCTTGCCGAAGACGCCAGCAGGGCCACTGCGAGGCCTGCACTAGCTAGGACTCCCCCACCGTTCGCATGCAGCTGCCAGCCCAACCAGCTGGGCAGGCACCTGCATGGTAACATGCAGCTTCAAGGCCAAATCAGCAAGCACCTGCATGGCGCCATGCAGATCTTCGTGAAGGCCCTACCACCGCGTCACCTCAGCTGCTTGCCTGCCTACATGGCGATGCATGCATCGCTAGCCTAGGCGCGTGTCGAAGCGAGGCAGAGCGGCGACGGACGGGACGGGCCTCGTTCCCGTCCCTGATAAAGCTAATGGACACCTATGTAGCGCATTTAATGCACTTTGTCCCATAATGTTGTGCAATAAGCTCACGCACTGTAGGCCTTTTCCTATAAAAGGAGGCCCGAGGCGACCAGGAGAGGGATTCAGCTTTTTGGGGATGGCACATCCACCGTAGCTAGTTCAAAAAGCTCAAGAACACTCAATAAATCCACCAAAATAGGACTAGGATTTTATGCATCCTCGCGGCCCGAACTTGGGTAAACGATCCGTGTGCTTGCCGCTAAACCTGCTCTTCTCACGACCCTGCGACCGCCGACCGTAGAAGGGATCCCAGTGATCCCATAGGTGTCGTTCCCACCAACATATTTGGCGCGCCAGGTAGGGGCGCGCAATTGTGAGAATCTGGTTTAGCGGCTGGCTTAGCAGTTCCTCGTGGCCACGGCTTCCAGAGAAGAAGACGTCCAAGAGAACAATGTCGCCTGCAAGCGCGAAGGACGCCGGTGCGGCTACAGGAAAGCTAAGTCATATGAAACCTTAAGCAATTTCCTTTTCATATATGAGGTTATTGGCCTCGAAGGTCCTGCCCTATGTATGAAAGCCTGCACGCAAAGGGGCCCTTCCGCAATTGGCAACGCCCTTGTTCTGTTTCGAGTCCGCTCAACAGCTCAAGCGGCCGCGTCGAGAGTGGCAGGGTACCCTTCCGCAATTGGCAACGCTCTCGATTCTGACTCGAGTAAAGCTCGACAGTTCGAGCGGCCGCGTTGAGAGTGGTAAGGTGGTTCGCTCAGCAGCAAGCACACCCAGCAGGCCATTGGGGATCCGTCCTCAAGGTGCCGCCCTGGGTTTACGCACTGGCAAGCCTACCCTTTTAACGTAGGGTAAACATACAAAGGGAAGATCGAACATGAAGATAACATGCATCGTACCAAAAGTGTTGCAGAGTTATATTACATCAATTGTTGCTGCGGTTCTAACTAAAGATAAAAACTGACTTGGTCATGAACCTGCAGCGGCAGTGGGAGACGGGGTGCCTAATCTCGGCGCTGGCCCTCTATCCTCTCGATTTCACCGATGCGGCTGATGATGTGTGTCGGTGTCAAAACCGGCGAATCTCGGGTAGGGGGTCCCGAACTGTCTGTCTAAGGTGGATGGTAACAGGAGGCAGGGGACACGATGTTTACCTAGGATTCGGGCCCTCTTGATGGAGGTAATACCCTACGTCTTGCTTAATTGTTCTTGATGATATGAGTATTACAAGAGTTGATCTACCACGAGATCAAAGAGGCTAAACCCCAGAAGCTAGCCTATGGTATGATTGTATGTTGTCCTACGGACTAAAACCCTCTGGTTTATATAGACACCAGAGGGGGCTAGGGTTACACAAGGTCGGTTACAAAGGAGGAGATATGCATATCCGTATTTCCTAGCTTGCCTTCCACGCCAAGTAGAGTCCCATCCGGACACGAGACGAAGTCTTCAATCTTGTATCTTCATAGTCCAACAGTTCGACCAAAGGATATAATCCGGCTGTCCGGAGACCCCTAATCCAGGACTCCCTCAGTAGCCCCTGAACCAGGCTTCAATGACGATGAGCCCGACGCGTAGTATTGTGTTCGGCATTGCAAGGCGGGTTCTTCTCCAAATCTTGAATATCTTCCACGCGTCGAGCAAATGCGAGGAGCCAGGGCATTTTTACATTCGCCCCCCTAGCCAGGTAAATAAATGGTCTATTAAAGGGATGGGGATTCTTAGATCCAATCCATACCATCCTCCCACGGCGAGAATCCATCGGAGCGTGCTCAGAAAAAATCCATTCCAACATGGCCGACCACCGCAGCTCCTCCTCCCGCCCCCGTAGCCCTAAGCCCGGTGATTGGGAGAGGTGTTCCATCCCGCACAGTCGATTAGTAGAGCTGCAGACTTAGGGATTTCTCTGTCCAGCGTATATGGTCCCCGTCCGAGCCGGGCTCGCCACTTATAATGGCGGGGAGCAAGCAGAGAGCTTCCCCAGCCCCTCTAAGGGGGAGCGGGGATGCCTCATCCCTTACTTACTAAGGGGACTCAGATTTCCCATCCATCCATTCCTCCGCGGGCTCCTGGAGTTCTACGGCCTCCAATTGCATAATTTCACCCCGGCTTCCATACTACACATCGCCGGTTATGTTGCCCTATGTGAGCTGTTTCTGGGCTGCGAGGCTCATTTCGAGCTGTGGAAGAGGTTATTTTGCCTTGTGCCCCGCACACAGAAGGGGTCACTTTATCAGGTGGGCAGAGACGAAATGTGGCGCATCGCCGAGACCGGATACCTATCCGGCACTCTGAAGAAGACGTCCGAAGACCAGCCTTCGGAGTGGTTTTATATGGAGGACGTTCCCCTTCCAGACCCTGTTCGGTGGGGTCTTCCTGAGTTCAACAATGCTGCTCTGAAGAAACACCGAAGCTGGCACCCACGGAGCCCCCAGGAGGAAGACAACGGAGAAGTCCTTTACCTGATGAACTGGATTAAAGTGCTGGCTCAATCAGGATTGACAATAGTCGAGGTTATGTCAATATGCATAATGCGGGGAGTGCAACCACTTCAATATCGAGGGCAACCCCTATGGTGTTTTAACAGGGAAGATGATGCCACCCGCTGCGGGCGTAAGGGACCGGACTCCGCTGCTGCTTTAGCAAAAATTCTGTCTGAGTTGTTCAAGGGAGAGGAAGAGGAGTTCATCTGTATCAAGCCACGAGATGGATTCTCCATGTACAACCAGCCAAGATGGGTGAGTTGTACCTCTTTACTCCCATTCTTCCCGCATTCTTCGTCGTAGGTACTCACCTTGCCATTTTATGGCAGGAACTGCGAAAAGCTGTAAGGGAGGTCAACAGCCCATCTCCACAACCAGAGGACCCTGACCGGGCCCTCGGTTCCGGACTCGAAGAGGATCCAGACATATTCGTGGAGCTGATAGACAGGCAATTCTATCAATTGAGCTGCGATGACGCCATGGTGGCCATAACGATCGACTATCCCGGACTGCTCCCTACGTCGCACGTAAGAAAAACCAAAATCCCAGCTCCAAAAATAGGATCCCCTTTTAGACACTTCACCTACCGTACACATATGGTGTTTCACAGGGAAGGCATTCGAGACGCCGTGCCGAACCCACAGCAACTCGCCAACAAGAGGCACCGAAGGCGGGTAGGACAAATAGGAAGGCGGTCAGGACGGAGACGCTGGCGCAGAGGTATGACACAAAAACTCGCTCCGTGGTTGTCGTCTTTCTCAAAATGTAATGACGTCCATGTTTCTTTAATAGAAAAAACGCTCGCTGGACTATACCTGGAGAGGCTGCCGATCACGCCTCCACCAGTCGGGCTCCAGGGCCGGACATAGAGGTGGAAGCCAACATGGGGCGGACGCACTATCCGCTACAAATTCAGAAGTGGAGAGCGCCATGAATCACAGGCGTCGTCGGGCCATACTCTGTGACGCTTGTTTCTCACCAGAGGCATTTGATGCCTTCAATTCCGGAGACGCGTACATCCGTGCTGCTCAAAATGGTCTAGCCAGAGCCACGGACCAGTATGTAAGGGATATACGGGTAAGCAAATCTGGTGATCATATGTATCAGTAGCCCTTCAGAGTTGAAACAGTTGACGCAACTGATTTAAGGATCATTATTTGTGCAGGTTCTTACAGAGAAGAATTCCCAATTGTCTCAAGAGCTGAACGAGTGCAAGGCCCAGCTGGAACCTGCTGTTGCCGCCTTGAAGGAGTCCAAAAAGGGTCCCCCCGGTAACTCTTTTGTCTACTGCAAAGAATATGGGTACCAGATAGTATGCGACTTGTATGCACACATAACAATAGATGTTGCAGGTGGCCCCGGAGTGAATCCGGAGGCCGTGGAGGTGGATACGGCACGTAATGATCGACAGCGAAATGCTGGCGAGCGCGTGCTGACACAAGTCAGGCAGGAGAAAAATGATCTCCAAGACGCCAATATCCGGCTAGGCGTGGAACTAAAGGATGTCTGAGCCTAGCTTACGGACTCCGTGAAGGAAAATAAACGGCGTCGGCGCGGCATTTTTAGTAAGTGCTTGAACGAACTTGTTAAAGGAGTTCGGCGAGGAAGCTTGCTAACAGCGTTATGTCTGCAGGTATGCTGACGGGTCGTCCCGCGGAGGAGATGCCCGGGTCTTCAGGTGATCTTCTACCAGAGCTCTCACAACTGCACGAACAAGTTCGATAGGTGATCCAGGTTATTGCTCAAGACTTGTGGCCATCCGCGTCCCCGCTAGGAGGCATGGGAGAGCTTATAGAGAAGCTCAAAGGAGCGCGATGACACTTCCGATTATGGAAGATATCGGCCTGCCGACAAGGTGCAAGGGAAGCCTGGTCTATGTTGAAGACAAGATATACCAAGGCGGACCAAACCACATGGCCAAAGTCGGACCTGTGGGGCCTGATGGGAAAGAGATCCCTATCAGTTTAGTGTATGATCAAGTAGAATTAGCCACAAAGTATTCCCAACAGGATTGTAGGCTAGATAGTCTGTTGGATGGTATAGAAGAAGAATTTAATCAGTCTTAGTGAATGTGTACTTCATGGCGGACCTTTTCTCTTCGACCTCTGGACCCGATAGTCCGGAGTGTATCCGAATACCCACTCAGTTATGTAAAAACCGGGGTATGTGTGGAAACCAGGCATAGGGGTCATAAGTGCTTGAACAGACAAGTACCCTACTAGCTATGTTATATTACATGGATAGTAAGAAACATCTTCTAGGGAGAATAGTTCCGTTAAGGGTTCCTTTCCCTGGGTACGCATGCCCTAATGTGCATGTCCGGACTGCGAGACGCAGGCTAAAAACATCTAGGGGCGTGTAGTAATTTAAATGAAAATCATCTTTTATTCACCGACCGAATATTCCCTTAAGAACGCTAGCTTTCGGCTTCACCCAGTCTGAGGTACACATCCGGTTGACCTGGCAGTAACAATCGCAGAAGTGCTCCCCTTATGCCCTAGCCGAATTAACGAGAACGTAGGGCATAAATACAAGAGCCAGGCAACCCAGCTTGGCCAAAACTTAAGTCATATCGATGCATATAATGGCGAAAAAGGTACATGCGGAAGAATAACACATGTGCGGGGCATAAAGCCTGCAAAGGTAATTAGATTGAGCTTATGTATAAGAAGCCCCTAGGTATATTGAGCGCGATTAGCGCGTCAAGATTGTGTAACCAAGACACAAGTGTAGCCCTTTAGGGCCTTGAAGAGAAAAAGATAAAGAAAGAGAGAAAAAACAGATGTGCAATAAATTGATGGAGGTAAGGAGACGAACATAGAGTCCGGCGCTAGGCGTAGAATCTTCGGAGTCTGGCTGCGTTCCATGGGTTTGGCTCGAGTCGATTATCCAATACATCCCGCAGACGGTATGCTCCACCGGTCAGAACCTGGTCGATAATGAAGGGACCTTCCCATTTGGGCTTGAGCTTGTTCTATTTCTTCTCCGGCGGGCGTAGAACTATTTCGCCAACGTTATAGGTTTTGGCCCGCACTTCTCTGCTTTGATACCTTCGAGCCTGTTGCTGATAGAATGCGGAACGGGCTTTTGCCACGTCGCGCTCCTCCTCCAGGGCATCCAAACTGTCCTGCCGATCGAGCTAGCCTCTCTTTCTTCATACATGCGCACTCGAGGTGAGTCATGAATTATGTCACAAGGTAGCACCGCCTTAGCGCCGTACACCATAAAAAACGGTGTGTATCCGGTAGTGTGATTCGGCGTGGTCCGCAACCCCCATAGTACGGAGTCGAGCTCCTCTACCCAATGAGTGTCTAATTCCTTTAAGGATCGAACTAATCTGGGTTTAATGCCGCTCATGATAAGACCATTCGCTCATTTGACTTGACCGTTAGTTTGCGGATGATAGACAGAAGCATAATCGAGCTTGATGCCCATGTTGCTGCACCAAAGTTTCACCTCGTCGGCTATAAAGTTCGTGTCGTTGTCAGTGATGATGCTATGGGGGACGTCATAACGGTATACAACCCTGGATATGGAGTCTATCACCGGTCCGGATTCAGCCGTTTTGACAGGTTTGGCTTCTATCCATTTGGTGAATTTATCCACCATGACCAGTAAGTATTTTTTCTTATGGGTTCCCCCTTTAAGGGGTCCGACCATATCAAGCCCCCAGACCGCAAAGGGCCAAGTAATGGGGATTGTTTGGAGGGTGGTAGGTGGCATGTGGCTTTGGTTCGCAAAAAGCTGGCAACCGACACAATGTTGTACCAGATGTTGTGCATCTTCCTGGGCCGTCGGCCAATAAAAACCTGTACGGAAGGCCTTGCTTACAAGGGCCCTTGCTGCGGCATGGTGGCTGCCGAGTCTGGCATGGATTTCCGCCAAAAGCTTCCACCCTTCCTCTTCGGAGATGCACCTTTGAAGGACTTCGGTTGTGCTTTTCTTACAAAGCTCTCCCTCGTGGAGCTTGTAGGCTTTAGATCGCCGCACTATGCAACGTGCCTCATTTTGGTCCTCGGGTAGTTCCTGCCTAGTTAGGTAGGCCAGGAATGGTTCTGTCCATGGGGCGACGACGGCCATTATCACGTGGGCTGAAGGTGTTATTTCGGTGGCAGAGCCTCCGATTGTGTCGGAGTGTTCGGTATCTGGGGTTGTGGCTGGGTCCAGACTATTTTTGCCAGTATCCCCTTCCCATACCACGGATGGTTTAAACAGTCTTTCCAGGAAGATGTTCGGTGGGACTGGGTCGCGTTTAGCGCTGATACGGGCGAGGATGTCCGCCGCCTTGTTGTTTTCCCGAGCCACATGGTGGAATTCAAACCCCTCGAACCAAGCTGACATTTTGAGAACGGCGTTGCGATATGCCGCCATTTTCGGATCCTTGGCATCGAAGTCTCCATTTATTTGGGATATTGCGAGGTTCGTGTCCCCATGCACCTCTAGGCGTTGGATGCCCATGGAGACTGCCATCCGGAGACCATGTAATAGGGCCTCGTATTCGGCTGCGTTATTGGAGTCTGTGTATAGTATTTGGAGTACGTATTGCACTGTATCTCCGGTGGGGGACGTCAGGACGACGCCAGCCCCCATACCAGATAGCATTTTAGAGCCGTCGAAGTGCATGATCCAATTGGAGTATGCGCAGTACTCTTTAGGGAGTTCGGCTTCCGTCCATTCGGCGACGAAATCGGCCAATACTTGCGACTTAATGGCTCGTCCTGATTTGTATGTTATGTCGAACGGGAGGAGCTCGATGGTCCATTTGGCAATCCGGCCCGTGGCATCGCGGTTGTTTATTATGTCATTGAGTGGTACTTCGGAGGCCACCGTGATTGAACACTCTTGAAAGTAGTGTCATAATTTCCAGGATGCCATGAATACCATGTATGCTATCTTTTGATAATGTGGGTATGGTGATTTGCATGGAGTGAGGACGGTGGATACATAATATACTGGCTTTTGAAGTGGGAATTTATGTCCATCCATCTCTCATTCGACGACGAGCACTATGCTTACAACTTGGTGAGTTGCCGCTATATATAATAGCATTGGTTCGCCAACAGTTGGCGCGTCCAAGATTGGGTTGGTGGACAGGATGCGTTTTATTTCTTCCAATCCGGCCGTGGCCGCGTCCGTCCACTCGAAGTGTTCGGTATGCCGAAGTAGGCGATAGAGGGGAAGTGCCTTTTCTCCTAATAGGGAGATAAAGTGCCTTAAAGCCGCCACACATCCAGTTAATTTCTAGATTTGCTTGAGGTCAGTAGGGATAGCCAACTGCGACAGGGCTCGGATTTTAGCCAGATTTGCTTCAATTCCTCTAATGGAGACGATGAAGCCCAGGAGCTTTCCGACGGGAACGACGAAAATGCATTTTTCCGGATTGAGCTTAATGTCGTATGTTCGGAGTTGGTGAACGTGAGCCACAAGTCGTCTATTAAAAAGTTGAGGTGTCTGGTTTTAATGACCACATCGTCTACATATGCCTTCACAGTCTTACCGATCTGCTTTTCCAGACATGTCCGGATCATGCGCTGATATGTTGCGCCAGCGTTTTTGAGCCTGAAGGGCATTGTGTTAAAACAGAAGGGGCCGTAGGCGTGATAAATGCCGTTGCGGCTTGATCAAACTCCGCCATCTTAATCTGGTGGTAACCGGAGTATGCATCGAGGAAGCACAATGATTCGTGTCCTACGGTAGCGTCGATGATTTGATCGATGCGAGGGAGTCGGAAGGGATCCTTTGGGCAAGACTTATTAAGGTCTTTGAAGTCGACACATAGGCGCCAGGATTTGTCCTTCTTTGGTACCATCACCAGGTTTGCTAGCCAGTCCGGATGTTTTATTTCTTTAATAAATCCGGCCTCCAGTAGCTTGGCCAGCTCCTCTCTCATGGCTTGTCGCTTAGGTTCAGAGAAACGCCGAAGAGTCTGCTTGACCGGCTTGAATCCTTTTAGAATATTAAGGCTATGCTTGGCCAATCTGCGTGGGATTCCTGGCATGTCTGAAGGATGCCAGGCGAATATATCCCAATTCTCGTGCAGAAACTCCCGTAGTGCGGCGTCTACAGCAGGGTCTAACTGTGCCCCAATGGATGCTGTTTTTGTAGGGTCCGTTGGATGGACTTGGAATTTAACTATTTCGTCTGCTGGTTTAAAGGAGGTGGACTTGGATCTTTTGTCTAGTATCACGTCGTCCCTGTCCACCGTGGAGCGCAGCGCGGTTAACTCCTCCGCCACAAGGGCTTCGGATAATGCCTCGAGGGCTAATGCGGCTGTTTTGTCTTCAGCATGGAGTGCTATGTCCGGATCACTAACTAGAGTGATTATTCCATTGGGTCCGGGCATTTTTGAGCTTCATGTACCCGTAATGGGGTATGGCTTGAAAAATCATGAATGCCTCCCGCCCTAGAAGGGCGTGGTATCCGCTACTGAACGGGGCCACTTGGAATGTAATTTCTTCGGACCTGTAATTCTCCGGAGTGCCAAATACCACATCAAGTGTGATTTTCTCAGCGCAACGTGCCTCCCGACTAGGGATGATTCCTCGGAAGGTCGTACTGCTTTGCTCAATACGTGTGACGCCTCCGATTCAATCATACACGCAAACGTGTACGATCAAGATCAGGGACTCAGGGAAGATATCACAACACAACTCTACAAATAAAATAAGTCATACAAGCATCATATTGCAAGCCAATGGGCCTCGAAGGCTCGAATACAAGAGCTCGATCATAGACGAGTCAGCGGAAGCAACAATATATGAGTACAGACATAAGTTAAACAAGTTTGCCTTAAGAAGGTTAGCACAAACTGGGATACAGATCGAAAGAGGCGCAGGCCTCCTGCCTGGGATCCTCCTAAACTACTCCTGATCGTCGTCAGCGGGCTGCACGTAGTAGTAGGCACCTCCCGAGTAGTACTAGTCGTCATCGACAGGGGCGTCTGGCTCCTGGGCTCCAACGTCTGGTCGCAGGCATCAAGTATAGAAAGGCGTAAAAGAGGGAGCAACGCAACCGTGAGTACTCATCCAAAGTACTCGCAAGCAAGGAGCTACACTACATATGTATGCATTGGTATCAAATGGAAAAAGGCTATCATATATGGACTGAACTGCAGAATGCGGGAATAAGAAGGGGATAGCTAGTCCTATCGAAGACTACGCTTTTGGTAACCTCCATCTTGCAGCAGGAGAAGAGGGTAGATGGTAAGTTCACCAAGTAGCATCGTGTAGCATAATCCTAACCGATGATCCTCCCCTCGTCACCCTGTGAGAGAGCGACCACCGGTTGTATCTTGTCACATCCCTAGCTTCTGGTGTTGCCTAGTGTTTGCATCTTGCTTGCATCATGTTTAAAATTTTGAACTTGAACTGAGGAAATTTTAAAAGCCTCAAACATTTAATTAAAAGAAGGGCAAATAACCCTAAAAATTGCATCCAATGAAACCAAAATGCTCTTCAATGATGTTTGATATTTTTGGCAATGGTTTTGATCCAAACCAAAAATAATGAACATTTTTGAAGAATAATTTTGAGCACTGGTTTTAAATCATATTGTATTTTGAATTTGAATTTATATTCATATAACTAGAATATACCTTCAAATGCTCCTGAAATAGTTTATGGGCATGTGGCTAGGTCCATTTCTGCAACATAAAATATTTCAGAAAGATTTGGCATGAGTTTAAGTTCTATTTTGAATTTAAACAGTGGCAACTAAATAAATAAAAGAAAACAGAACAGAAAAATAAAACAGAGCAGGCTTACCTAGCTCACCTGTAGTAGCCCACCTGGCGGCCCAGATGGTGGCCCAGCCCACCGGCCGAAGCGATCGTCTTCAACCTCTGCTAGTAGGCAGAGGCGTGTCGACGCGCGCACGCCCGAGGCCTCCACCTCCTGCTTCCTCCTCCCCGCCCTCCTTCGATCGCCTGGAGACGTCACGACACTCCCCCGAACCTCTCTCACTCTCCCCCGTGCTTCCCCCCCTTCTCTGGTCCCCTTCCACCTCGCACCCGAGCGGAGCGCAGCGCGCCGCCGAGCACCACCGCAGCCACCGGGCACGCCTCGCCTCCCCGTGCTGTCCCCTACGTCTGCCTCGACGCCTTGAAGCTCCCCCTCAACGCGAGCATCGCCGGACGCCCTGTCGCCTCGCCATCGACCTGTCGTCTCCGCGCACGACCGTGCATCGCCGCCGTCAAATTCGTCGCCGTCCGTGCCTCCCCGAGCTCGCTGAGACCGTCTCCAACCCCGCTGTGAGCTCCGCCATCTTCTCCCCTGCTCCCCGCGCTTGTACGCATCCTCTAGCTGCCTCCTCTACCGGAGCTGAGCCGCTCCGCCACACGGGCTCGTCGCCGGCAAAGCCCCGGTGACCAAATGGCCCCGTGCGTGCGTCCTTTGCACTCGCAACGACCCGTGGAGCAACGCTAGCACGACAGCCAGCTTATTTGCAAGCCGCAGCGCTAACCCCGCACCACCCGAGCTCCGGCCGCCGCCTCGCTCGCCACCGTTGCTGATTCCGACCACCCCAACACCTCTCGCTGATACCAAACGACGCACCTCACCACGACGCGTCCGTAGAGCCCAGCCACGCGAGCTCTCGTCGCCGGAGATGGCTGGATGAGGAGCACCGTCGCGTTCTGATTAGCACCGGCGGCTAATCGCCGGTTAGTTGACGTGGCAGATTAGATTAGCCACTAACCCCGTGGTTAGTTTAACCGGTGACACTAACAGCTGGGCCCCACTCTCCAATTAACCTGGTTTAGTTTCTGTTTAGGTTTAACTAACCACAAGGGCCCCACAGGTCAGTTTGACCTGGCCACGTCACCTGTTGACCGGAACCCACATGTCTGTGTCACTAACCTGTTCTGAGACACTAACCAGTGGGTCCCACTAGTCAGGTTTGACCTGGACCGGCCTGTTGACCCTACTGACGTCACCCAGACGCAATGCTGACGCAGTTAACATTTTCTGGATTTAAAATAATTTAGAAAATTGTAGAAAATATCCAAAACTTCAAAAATTCATAGTAATTCAACCGTAACTCCAAATCAAAGAAAATATATATGAAAAATGATCAGAAAAATCCAACCTATCCATCTGTACTGTTTTCATGCATGTTTGAGCAAGTTAACCTCACTGTTTAGGATCAAACATGATTAGGACAAATTTGATAATAGGTTTGGAGTTGGAATTTGATCTAGCTTTGAATTCCACTTCAATTAAAATGACTTTCTGTTGCATTAGCCCAAACACTAGCATGTTGCCATGTCATGATCATACATCATATTGTTGCATCGCATTGATTGTGTTCCCTCTTGTTTGCCGGTGTTTGTTCCCCCTCGGTAGACGTGTGTTCCGGCGATGAGAACGATGACACCGATGAAGTGGGTTCCTCTTCAGAAGTGTCAGGCAAGCAAACCCCCTTGTTCATTCTGATACAATCCCACTCTCTCGCTCCTGCTCTCTTTTACTGCATTAGGACAAAAACGTTTCAACTGTTACATGCTGCGGTAGCTGAACCCCTTTCCTCTGCATGACCTGTCATTGCCACAATAAATAGATGAAACCCACTAGCATGACTAGGAGTTGTTTGAGCCCTGATGTGCCTACCCATTCATGTTTGTTTGTCATGCCTGCTACTGCTTAGAGTTGAGTCAGGTCTGATTCATCGGGGATGAATTGGAATGTGGTGAACATGTCCTACTGTTGAGAGCTAAGTGTGTGAACACGATTTGGAAAAGGTAGCGGTGAGAGGCCATGTAGGAGTACATGGTGGGTTGTCTCATTGCAGCCGTCCTTAGGAACTGAGTTATGTGTTTGTGATCCATGAACAGCTACTACCATGCATTGGAATGCTTAAGTGCCCCTCTCGACTTATTAATCAACCTGATCTCTGTCCAGGAGTTGCAACTAGTTTCTGGTGTTTGTAGGTAGTGTTAGTAGTCTACCAAGTGGCACCCGGTACAGGTGGGCTTGGGACAGACTAGGCACAGTGGCCCAGTGTACCAAGTGGCACCCGGATGGTGGGCTTGGGAACCCTGTACACATCGTTTGGGGCCGTGAGCGACACCCCGGCGGGATCTCCTTGCGGATGGAACCCGAGTAGGCGATAAAACTGGACTAGAGACTTGTTGGTTAGTCAGGTCGTGGCCGACTCCCTCACCAGGATTCCGCTTGAAGTTTGCCGAGATACACGATGTGTACATGGTGGTAAGTGGCGAGAGCGTGTGTGAAGAAGTACACCCCTGCAGGGTTATCATTATCTATTCGAATAGCCAGATTCCTCGAATATGGAAACTTGGACCCCTTGCATAGTTCATAGACAAGTGAAAGTGGATACTCTAAAATGCGCAAGATAAGTGTGAGTGCTATGGATGGCGTTCTCGCAGGGAGGCGGGGGCGGATCCATAGTGGAGTATTGATATGGTGAATATGTGGACTCGTGTGCGCCACCTCAGCAGAGTTACTTGCAGTCGTAGTTCAGGATAGCCACCGAGTCAAAGCTGGCTTGCTACAGTCAAACTCCACCACCTTTTTTGTTGATAATGATGCATATATAGCTAGTTCTGATGTAAGTCTTGCTGAGTACATTTGTACTCACGTTTGCTTAATTTATGTTTTGCAGAGAGACGTCTGTCTCGCTAGTAGTTCCGCTTGGACTTCGACGTTTAGCTTGTTACCTCGGCTATGATCTTGTACCCTTGGGAGGGTCTTGTGGATAGTCAGGCTTCTGAGCCTTCTTCATTTGTAGTTGTCTGTACTCACACAAGTTAAGCTTCCGCATGTGCTTTGACTTGTATGCTCTGAATGTTGGGTCATGAGACCCATGTTTGTAATATCTTGCTCCTCGGAGCCTAATGAATAAATACTCTGAGTCGTAGAGTCTTGTTGTGATGCCATGTTGTATTACACATATTGAGCATATTGTGTGTATGATTGAAATGCTTGGTATGTGTGGGATCCGACAACCTAGTTGTTTATCCTTGGTAGCCTCTCTAATGGGGAAATGTAGTCTTGTGCTTCCATGAGCCATAGTAGTCCGCTACAGCCCGGTTCACCGGAGTCCTGCTAGCCCAGCACTACTGCTCCAGAACACTTGACTGGCCGGCATGTGATTCACTTTGTTCTTGTGTCTGTACCTTCGGGGAAATGTCACGTGGTGACATCCGGAGTCCTGCCTAGCCTGCTATAGCCCGGTTCACCGGAGTCCTGTTAGCCCAGTGCTATAGCCCGGATTCGCACGCTGCTGACCGACATGCTCCATGTTGATTCATGTATGCATGTCCCTGTAAGTGAGTGCCACTTTGGGTTCACGACAAGTCATGTCGGCCCGGGTTCTCTGTCATATGGATGCTAGTGACACTATCATATACGTGAGCCAAAAGGCGCAAACGGTCCCAGGCCATGGTAAGGCGACACCCATGGGAATACCGTGCGTGAGGCCGCAAAGTGATATGAGGTGTTACCGGCTAGATCGATGTGACTTGGAATCGGGGTCCTGACAGTTTTGGTATCAGAGCCTGACTGCCTGTAGGATTACCAAGCCAAGCTGGTCGAAGTCGTGTTTAGAAATGCTTTAGTTATATAAGGGAATTGAGTGTGGATGGGAACGTAAGGCTCTTTTTACTCCTTATCCTCATGACCTTCTGGAGTCATCTTATCTTTTCTACAGGGTTAAGAACTAGGCTTCTCTTCTATCTCTCAGGCTGACGTGTTACTAAACCATAGTTGCCTAGGATTGTTGGATTTAAGCCTCAGTCCAGTTTCTACTACCCAGTGTGTTGTTAGCTGGCCTCAGAACCTTGATATTGTGATGTTGAGTGGTTATGCCACCATTTTTGCAGGATGTCTCAAATCATTTTGAGCATTTACAGCCGTTATGTTGTCCGAGTCATCCCAGGTTTCTAGATAGTCTGATGCACTTGCAATCATTCCTCCATGTTACTGATGTCCTTTTGGGCCAGATTAAGCACACTAATCGGTCTGTTGAGGTACTCCATTGCCTTTACATATATGTTGGAGCTAGTATTATGACCCTAGGCATTCTAGCGAACCACCCACTAATCTAGCAATGTTTTATATCCCCAGTGTGAAAATTCTGGCCACCTTTCTTGAAAGCATCATGTGATGTTATTTGGTAGTAGGTATTCTATTGCTGGGTTCTTGAACCTGAGATTCACCCTACTTACTTCATGTTTATATTGTTTGCTAGTTCCTTTAGGATATTAGTAACCTTGTGATAGTCCTCGAGGTCCGTGGTATATCATTCTTCCTAATACCATGAACCATCCTTGGCGGAAGTTGTTGAACCAAAAGATCACAATAAGAGTGCTCTTGACGAGTTCTCGATTCTATGATGTGACTCTGCCAGTTCTACCTTCTTTGCATGGGTTATCCGGAAGAAATATGTTGAACTTGGTTCGACATACTAGTCTATGCATCCATAACTCAGAAAGTTATATGTTCCTTTGAGTTGTCCCTCTCTTTAGTTGTATCATGATCTCCGTCTATCATTTGATAGTTAAGAGCATGTCTTGCATTCATGCTCATCAATACCTCTTATTCTTGTGGTCTGTCAAGCCATTCTATTCTGGAATGACCAGGAGAAACAAACTCCAGTACCTCATCCATATTTAGGATTGGGTCAAAGCAGCTGTATTCCGCAGGTCAAAATGCCAATCCAGCTTTTGATTCTATTCTACCCTGAAGTATTGCCCTCTTGATGTCAGGAATGTCATGAGAATTGCACCAACTCTTATGAATTCTTGATGCAGTGATACTTCTTGCCATCATCATTCGTTCCTCGGTTCCGTGTTGTTGCAACCGGAATATCGACAAGTGAACCATGATGTGTGAAATCAATACTCCTAGCAACCCCGTTGCTTGGGGGTTAATGGATGATAATCTCATTCTTGGTGTGTTGATTATGGAATCATCATTCTAAGATTGATCGTGCTACCTAGCCCATTTCCCTGGTGCACTCTTCGATCAAGAGTTGGGATTATGTCTATCCTTGCTTATTTGATCATATCATCTTGCCTAAAGAGCAAGATTGATCTCGAGCTTAGTAACATGTCGGTGGTTCGTGATTTCCCGAATATCTTCTTGGAAGTATTTCCAGGTTGTCCCCTGACCGCTATGTTGAGCTCGTGATCAAGTTGGTTTCTTATAACCAACCCTTCTCCAGGAATCTGTGTTGCATACCCTTGAGCTAGTTGGTTAAGCTAGACAACAACTTGGAGAGTTGGAAGATAAAAGCTTGTCCGACCTAGCTCATCCCTAACGGATATCTTGTATCTATGTTGAAGAAAGATGGTATTTTCATCGATTGATCCTCGTGATCAGTTAATGGACCTACCATCTTATCCAAACTTTGATTTGAGTGTGGGCTATCGTCAGATCAAATCAGAACCAACGATATTCGTAATGTTGTCTTACTCGTGGTTGTTTCCTCGAGCATACACCATTATATCTTTTGGGTCTGACCAATGCTATCATTTTGTTCACATAGTTGTGGAATTCCATCTTCATGGAATCTGGATGACGTGTTGTTGAGCCCATCAGCAATATTTTCATCTTATCCATGATTCATGTTGGACAACTATGTTAGTGTTGGAAACTTTTATAAGCATTATTTTCATGTCCCGTTCATGAAGCATACGTTTGGATGGAAGAAGTGACTTCCTCGAATTAATGTGCATTTGGTGCAAGTTGCCGCCGTGAGTTCAAGAAAGATTGTTTTTGTTCCCTCTGGTACCATCCCAAGTCAGTTATGCATGTGCGAGGTATTCTATGGTTTGGTAGATTAATTACCTCCACTCCATTCATATTCCCTACCACACCAAGCCACTCATTGACTTGATCAAGGATAAGAAGTTCATCGATAAGTGCACAAGGACTTCGATATCCTTGATGATGGTTCCTTACCAGAACTCGGTAGTGTTTTATTGTAAGACTACTCTGTGGTCATGCTTGTCTTGGACAACATGTTCACATGCGTGTAGCAGAACCAGCTCATGTTTTGGAGCTTGCTATCGTTGTTCATTCCCGAGAATCTCGCAATGTCATCACATCGATTTGTGTTGCAAACTTTCTTTTCCAGACATGCTGTCTGAAATATCCCGTTACCAACCGGATCTGAATCTCAGGAAGATATGATGGTTGGAACTTTTCCAAGATCTATGATGTAGGTCCCGACAAGGTTGATGTTGGCTGACACACCTAGCCGGAAGATCTATTATTGTAGCTTCTTGGTTAAGCAATTTGACCATCTTCTCCATGAGGATTTCGTATGATCTATACTAAAAGTTGATCCTTATGGGTGTTTGTGCCCCCGAAGTCAGACCTTTATTTGATG
The DNA here is from genome assembly GCF_003073215.2 of Triticum urartu. Classification (NCBI taxonomy): domain Eukaryota; kingdom Viridiplantae; phylum Streptophyta; class Magnoliopsida; order Poales; family Poaceae; genus Triticum; species Triticum urartu. Next base: position 291,470,484 of record NC_053024.1, on the reverse strand, counting down.
TTCCAGATACCGAATGATATTGAGTTAAGCTGGTACATCAAGGAGAACATTAGAAGCGGAGTGCTAAATGTCTCTCGGTCGATCATCCAGATTTTGTTTCCTTGGCGTCATCAAGGTAAAATCTGAGAAAGTGTTGTCCTCCTCTGCACCTGCATCCTCCATCGTTATTCATCATGGTAGTACGAGGTGTTACCAGGATCTTGGCATAGATGTTGGTAAAACCTTGATGAATATGGAAATGCTCAAGTTCTTGAAAGAACGCTCAGTCACTAGGTTATATCCTTGGTATCAACTGGAATGTGCCTTCCTTTTGCCGAGTTGTTCTATAACCTTAGTTTCCTTTCCAAACTATGTATACCATCTTCTCGAATTCTTTCAAACAATCAATTGTGATTTGCCTCGGGCTGGTATAAAGAGTTTCAATGATCTATGGATCAAAAGTAATTCTTTTTGCCACTTAAGGTAATAATTCTACGAGTCACCTCTCCCAAGGTGCCCCATTGTGGAATCATGGCAACTATTCCCTCGTTACTTTGAAACCATGCACCATCCTACTTCAGCGTGGAATTGTTTCCTACCAAATTGAAATTTCATCATTTGTTCTCTCCATCCCTCTTGATGTATGTTTCGTGTCTTAGCTCGAGAGATGTTCAACATCTCATTCCGTGAGTTGATCGTGAGTTGCTCGATCTTTAAGAAGATCGATCCCTATAGAGTTTCTTCTGTTGTCATCGTGTTGGATGAATATCCTGAAAGCAAAGACGACAAGATCAATTCGAAGCAATGAATCAACATCTTCGATGAGGGCAGTTGGATCGACAAGATTGTGTTGGCTTTGTTTCCCCTCTGCCTTCTTACCTCACGTCCTGAATCTCGGGGCGAGATTCTTATTTAGTGGGGGCGAGTTATCACATCCCTAGCTTCTGGTGTTGCCTAGTGTTTGCATCTTGCTTGCATCATTTTTAAATTTTTAAAACTTGAACTGAGGAAATTTAAAAGCCTAAAAAATTTAATTAAAAGAAGGGCAAATAACCCTAAAAATTGCATCCAATGAACCCAAAATGCTCTTCAATGATGTTTGATATTTTTGGCAATGGTTTTGATCCAAACCAAAAATAATGAACATTTTTGAAGAATAATTTTGAGCACTGGTTTTAAATCATATTGTACTTTGAATTTGAATTTATATTCATATAACTAGAATATACCTTCAAATGCTCCTGAAATAGTTTATGGGCATGTGGCTAGGTCCATTTTTGCAACATAAAATATTTCAGAAAGATTTGGCATGAGTTTAAGTTCTATTTTGAATTTAAACAGTGGCAAATAAATAAATAAATAAATAAAAGAAAACAGAACAGAAAAATAAAACAGAGCAGGCTTACCTGGCTCACCTGTAGCAGCCCACCTGGTGGCCCAGATGGTGGCCCAGCCCACCGGCCGAAGCAGTCGTCTTCAACCTCTGCTAGTAGGCAGAGGCGTGTCGACGCGCGCACGCCCGAGGCCTCCACCTCCTGCTTCCTCCTCCCCGCCCTCGTTCGATCGCCTGGAGACGACACGACACACCCCCGAACCTCTCTCACTCTCCCCCGTGCTCCCTCCTTCTCTGGTCCCCCTCCACATCGCACCCGAGCGGAGCGCAGCGCGCCGCCGAGCACCACCGCAGCCACCGGGCACGCCTCGCCTCCCCGTGCTGTCCCCTACGTCCGCCTCGACGCCTTGAAGCTCCCCCTCAACGCGAGCATCGCCGAACGCCCTGTCGCCTCGCCATCGACCCGTCATCTCCACGCACGGCCGTGCATCGCCGCCATCAAATCCGTCGCCGTCCGTGCCTCCCCGAGCTCGCTGAGACCATCTCCGACCTCGCTGTGAGCTCCGCCATCTTCTCCCCTGCTCCCCACGCTTGTATGCATCCTCTAGCCGCCTCCTCTACCGGAGCCGAGCTGCTCCGCCGCACGGGCTCGTCACCGGCGAAGCCCCGGTGACCAAATGGTCCCACGCGTGCGTCCATTGCACTCGCAACGACCCGTGGAGCAACGCTAGCGCGACAGCCAGCTTCTTTGCAAGCCGCAGCGCTAACCCCGCACCACCCGAGCTCCGGTCGCTACCTCGCTCGCCGCCGTTGCTGATTCCGACCACCCCAGCACCTCCCACTGCTACCAAACGACGCGCCTCGCCACGACACGTCCGTAGAGCCCAGCCACGTGAGCTCTCGTCGCCGGAGATGGCCGGACGAGGAGCGCCGCCGCGTTCTGATTAGCACCGGCGGCTAATCGCCGGTTAGTTGACGTGGCAGATTAGATTAGCCACTAACCCCGTGGTTAGTTTAACCAGTGACACTGACAGCCGGGCCCCACTCTCTAATTAACCTGGTTTAGTTTCTGTTTAGGTTTAACTAACCACAAGGGCCCCACAGGTCAGTTTGACCTGGCCACGTCACCTATTGACCGGACCCCACCTGTCTGTGTCACTAACCTGTTCTAAGACACTGACCAGTGGGCCCCATTGGTTAGGTTTGACCTGGACCGGCCTGTTGACCCTGCTGACGTCACCCAGACGCAATGCTGACGCAGTTAACATTTTCTGGATTTAAAATAATTCAGAAGATTGCAGAAAATATCCAAAACTTCAAAAATTCATAGTAATTCTACCGTAACTCCAAATCAAACAAATTATATATGAAAAATGATCAGAAAAATCCAATCTATCCATCTGTATTGTTTTCATGCATTTTTGAGTAAGTTAACCTCACTATTTAGGATGAAACATGATTAGGACAAATTTGATAATAGGTTTGGAGTTGGAATTTGATCTAGCTTTGAATTCCACTTCAATTAAAATGAATTTCTGTTGCATTAGCCCAAACACCAGCATGTTGCCATGTCATGATCATACATCATATTGTTGCATCGCATTGATTGTGTTCCCTCTTGTTTGCCGGTGTTTGTTCCCCCTCGGTAGACGTATGTTCCGGCGACGAGAATGATGACACCGATGAAGTGTGTTCCTCTTCAGAAGTGTCAGGCAAGCAAACCCCCTTGTTCATTCCGATACAATCCCACTCTCTCGCTCCTGCTCTCTTTTACTGCATTAGGACAACAACGTTTCAATTGTTACATGCTGCGGTAGCTAAACCCCTTTCCTTTGCATGACCTGTCATTGCCACAGTAAATAGATGAAACCCACTAGCATGACTAGGAGTTGTTTGAGCCCTGATGTGCCTACTCATTCATGTTTCTTTGTAATGCCTGCTACTGCTTAGAGTTGAGTCAGGTCTGATTCATCGGGGATGAATTGGAATTTGGTGAACATGTCCTACTGTTGAGAGCTAAGTGTGTGAACACGATTTGGTAAAGGTAGCGGTGAGAGGCCATGTAGGAGTACATGGTAGGTTGTCTCATTGCAGCCGTCCTTAGGAACTGAGTTATGTGTTTGTGATCCATGAACAGCTACTACCACGCATTGGAATGCTTAAGTGCCCCTCTCGACTTATTAATCAACCTGATCTCTGTCCAGGAGTTGCAACTAGTTTCTGGTGTTTGTAGGTAGTGTTAGTAGTCTACCAAGTGGCACCCGGTACAGGTGGGCTTGGGACAGACTAGGCACAGTGGCCCGGTGTACCAAGTGGCACCCGGATGGTGGGCTTGGGAACCCTGTACACATCGTTTGGGGCCGTGAGCGACACCCCGGCGGGATCTCCTTGCGGATGGAACCCGAATAGGCGATAAACCTGGACTAGTGACTTGTTGGTTAGTCAGGTCGTGGCCGACTCCCTCACCAGGCTTCCGCTTGAAGGTTGCCGAGATACACGACGTGTACATGGTGGTAAGTGGCGAGAGCGTGTGTGAAGAAGTACACCCCTGCAGGGTTATCATTATCTATTCGAATAGCCGGATTCCTCGGATATGGAAACTTGGACCCCTTGCATAGTTCATAGACAAGTGAAAGTGGATACTCTAAAATGTGCAAGATAAGTGTGAGTGCTATGGATGGCGTTCTCGCAGGGAGGCGGGGGCGGATCCATAGTGGAGTATTGATATGGTGAATATGTGGACTCGTGTGCGCCACCTCAGCAGAGTTACTTGCAGTCGTAGTTCAGGATAGCCACCGAGTCAAAGCTGGCTTGCTACAGTCAAACTCCACCACCTTTTTGTTGATAATGATGCATATCTAGCTAGTTCTGATGTAAGTCTTGCTGAGTACATTTGTACTCACGTTTGCTTAATTTATGTTTTGCAGAGAGACGTCAGTCTCGCTAGTAGTTCCGCTTGGACTTTGACGTTTATCTTGTTACCTCAGCTACGATCTTGTACCCTTGGGAGGGTCTTGTGGATAGTAAGGCTTCTGAGCCTTCTTCATTTGTAGTTGTCTATAATCAGACAAGTTAAGCTTCTGCATGTGCTTTGACTTGTATGCTCTGAATGTTGGGTCATGAGACCCATGTTTGTAATATCTCGCTCCTCGGAGCCAAATGAATAAATACTCTGAGTCGTAGAGTCTTGTTGTGATGCCATGTTGTATTGCACATATTGAGCATATTGTGTGTATGATTGAAATGTTTGGTATGTGTGGGATCCGACAACCTAGTTGTTTATCCTTGGTAGCCTCTCTTGTGGGGAAATGTAGTCTTGTGCTTCCATGAGCCATAGTAGTCCTCTACAGCCAGGTTCACCGGAGTCCTGCTAGCCCAGCACTACTGCTCCAGAACACTTGACTGGCCGGCATGTGATTCACTTTGTTCCTGTGTCTGTCCCTTCGGGGAAATGTCACGCGATGACATCCGGAGTCCTGCCTAGCCTGCTACATCCCGGTTCACCGGAGTCCTGTTAGCCCAGTGCTACAGCCGGATTCGCACGCTGCTGACCGACATGGTCGATGTTGATTCATGTATGCCTGTCCTTGTAAGTTAGTGCCACTTTGGGTTCACGACTAGTCATGTCGGCCCGGGTTCTCTGTCATATGGATGCTAGCGACACTATCATATATGTGAGCCAAAAGGCGCAAATGGTCCCAAGCCATGATAAGGCGACACCCGTGGGAATACCGTACGTGAGGCCGCAAAGTGATATGAGGTGTTGCCAGCTAGATCGATGTGACTTGGAATTGGGGTCCTGACATATCTGGCACTTGAAAGGGTGTGTTTTATTAAGTATCCGGTTCTAGTTGTCATAAGGTCAAGGTACGACTCCAAGTCGTCCTGTTACCGAAGATCACGGCTATTCGAATAGATTAACTTCCCTGCAGGGGTGCACCACATTTCCCAACATGCTCGATCCCCTTTGTCCGGACACACTTTTCTGGGTCATGCCTGGCCTCGGAAGATCAACACATCGTAGCCCTACCTAGGCACAACAGAGAGGTCAGCACGCCGGTCTAAATCCTATGGCGCAGGGGTCTAGGCCCATCGCTCATTGCACAGCTGCACGTTGCGAGGGCGGCCGGAAGCAAACCTAGCCTAGCAGGCGTTCCAGTCCAATCTGGCGCGAGCCGCTCAGTCGCTGACGTCACGAAGGCTTCGGCTGATACCACGACATCGAGTGCCCATAACTGTCCTCACGTAGATGGTTAGTGCATATAGGCCAGTGGCAAGACTCAGATCAAATACCAAGATCTCGTTAAATGTGTTATCTTGAAATAACCGCAAACACCGACCAGGGCCAGGCCCGCCTCTCTCCTAGGTGGTCTCTACCTGCCCTATCGCTCCGCCACAAAGTAACAGTCGGGGGCCGTTGGGAACCCAGGTCCACCTCTATCGGGATGGAGCCACCTGCCCCTTCAGCCCCCAACTCCGAACAGTATCATAAGTAATGTAACAGTATAAAGTATATCGTATATGCCCGTGATCACCTCTCGAAGTGATCACGGCCCAGTAGTATAGCATGGTAGACGGACAAGAGTGTAGGGCCACTGATGGAACACTAGCATCCTATACTAAGCATTAGGATAGCAGGTAAAGGTAACAACAGTAGTAGCAAGGACAGGCTATGCATCAGAATATGATTAACGGAAAGCAGTAACATGCTACACTACTCTAATGCAAGCAATAGAGAGAAGAGTAGGCGATATCTGGTGATCAAAGGGGGGGCTTGCCTGGTTGCTCTGGCAAGAAGGGTTCGTCGTTGATGTAGTCGTTCACACGGGTGCCGACAGAGGTCTCGGGGTCTACCGGAAAGAAGTAACGGAGGGGAACACAATAAATAACAGAGCAATCAAAGCATCACAAAGCATAATAAGGCAATACGCGGTGCTAGGTGTGACCTAACGCAGTACTATGCGATACTGACGAAGGGGAAAAACATCCGGGAAAGTATTCCCGGTGTTTCGCGTTTTCGGACAAACGGACCGGAGGTGGATTGTTGCATGTTCGTTATGCTAGGGACATGTGGTGAACGAATGGATTGCGTATTTGGATTTGTCTCGCCGTTCTGAGCAACTTTCAATGTTGACTAGTCAACAGAGCCAAAGGGGCCGCATGTCATAGACTAATCTTTTAATAGATTTATTTATGTAGTGAATTTGGTAGTGGGGGCCAACTGCCAATTGCACATTTGACTAAGTAGTAATTAGACTAATCTAAATAGTGGCAGTGGGCACTACTATGCTAACACACACGCATAGTCGGGCACCATGGCTGGGCACGCATGCACGCTTGTGCGGTGGCCATGCCCACGCCCAGGGACCAGCGACCGGGCGAGCGGCGGACCAGGGCAGGGGCTGCGCGTGCGGGCGGCTGTGGTGCTAGGCAGGTAGCAACAGTGAGCAGCAACAGCAGTAGAGGAGCAGGAGTAGAGCAGCGAGCAGGCAGGGCGCAGCGGCGAGACGCATCAGCAGCAACACATAGCAGCAGGAGCAGCGAGCAGCATCGCTCGCAGGCGGGCGCGGGACGCGGCCTGTAGAAGGAGCATACAGGAGCAGCGGAAGCCCAGATCGAAGCAGGGGCGAGTACGCGTACACTGAGCTTCGGCCATGGCGGCCGCCGACTCGAACAGGCGACTACGGCAACGGATCGAGGCTGGGGAGAGGGGGATTCGGAGGAGGAGCTCACCGCGGAGCCGTAGGTGTGTTCGGGAAGGTCTGGGACGGACCGGAGCAGTGGCAATCGACTACGGACGACGACGATGTGTGCGGCAAAAACGAGGTCGATGGCGAGCGTATGGGGCGGCTCTGCCCGATTTGATTCTCGGGATAGACAAAGTCGATGATGGCGGTCTTCCCAGACATCTTCTCAGGTGACGGGGAGCACGGTGGCCGCGACGACGACGGCTACCATGGTGGGGAGCTTCGGGCGCGAACAAAAAGGATGATGGCAATGCGGGAGGGAGATATGAGGGGGTTACGGTTTGCCATCGGCGTCAGGAGGCTTTATACACGTCGGGGGTCCGTTGGATGATCGCCACGGCGGCATCGGTGGTTGTGGTGCCGTGGATGGCGGCCACGGCATGCTCCTGCCTCCTCCTCTGTACAGGAAGGAGAAAGACTCTATATGGGCTGGGGCATGTTCTGTAGTATTGGGCCTAAGTGCACAGTAGCACTTTTGTTTTTTATTCTTTTAATTTTCTGTTTTCTTTTATTGTTTTTGTATTTTATTTTACTGTCAGGTGATTTCTATTAAATGTGATACTTAGCTCATAAATACTAGGCTATCTTACAGGGCTGCACAAAAAGTTTGGGGCCATTTGAAAATGTCTAAACATGTCTTTTTTTTAAATTTGAGAAGGCCAAATTAAATGCTTTTGGACCTCTCAATAATTTCCAGGGGCATTTCAGGAATCAAAAAGAGGTTGGTTCCAACATGAAAAATACTTAGTGAATATTTGCAAAACGATCAACATTTTTGGTTTTTCTATTTAAAGAATTAATTTTTTGACTTGCAATTTAAATTTGAATTAGAGCGGGGTTTGAATCAACGCGAGTTTATCAACCATAATCGTGGTGATGTGGCGTCATTAGTAGAGGGTTACTGTAGCTTAATTATCCGAGCATCACAATACGGTTGTTGTCTATTTCCATTTTTTTAGAGAGTTTCCTCATAAATGAGGTTTAATCCGCTGCCGCCGTCCATGAGCACCTTAGTGAGCCGAAAGCCGTCCACAATTGGACTGAGGACCCAAGCGGCTGGTGTTCGGGCTGTTCGGAATTTAGGTTCGTCACTGGCATTGAAGGTGATAGCCGTGTCGCTCCATGGATTTATTGCTGCCACATGGCAGACTTCGGCAAGGCTGCGGAGTGCTCGCTTGCGCCTATTATTTGAGGCGAAGGTCTCGAAGACCGTCAATACTGTATTGTTATCCATGGGAAGGTGCTCTGATGTATTTTGGGTGAGAACATCCTCACCGCTTTTGGCCACCTGCCGGAGTACCCAACATGCTCTAAGGCTGTGTGTTGATATGGCATCCGTTGTACTATGGATTTTGCAGGGCCCGTTAAGCCATCCCTCCAATACGGTTCCACGCCCTCTAGTGGGCTTTTGCTTCTTTGTAATTGAGTCAGCCGACTTATGAGAGTGCACCCTTTTAGTCCGGACTGGGGGTTTCGTCAGAGCCGGATTATCCCAAAATTATGTTTGGGTTTTCCAGGCACTTTCCATCGCACAGTATTTCCGTACTATGGACGCCAAGTCAGCAAAGTGTTTTATGTCACGGAGACTTATGGCGTTGAGGACTCCCTTGTCCGTGCAATTGTTGCAAAAGAACAAAATTGCATCTTCCTTGCGACAGTCCTTGACCTTGTTCATTACAAGGAGGAATCTGGCTCAATAGTGATGTACTGTCTCTTGGGGCGCTTGCCTAATGTGGGAAAGATCATTTCTATCTGGGTGGGTGGATTTAAGTCTAGACCTTGAACCAATCTGTGATCCCGGGGCAGGGGAGTTTCCGATCTTGGAAATTCAGGCTCCGGGATGTTGCCCTGTGGGTTCAGTATGTGGCCTGATTCTGGATTCAGGGTTAGGGCGGTGTCCTCCCGTGAGCGAGTATCCGGCTCGGGGAGCTCGGGAATCCGGACATAGTTCGTCCTTAGGATAGAGGGAGAATCGCCGCATTGCTCCTCCACCACTGCTATCTGATGGGTGACCGGCGGAGAGTTAATCTCCCTTTGGTCAGGTTTAAGCCTGATCCGATCATAGTCCGTAGTGACTCCCAAAGCGGCAATGCGATCCAAGAGCTCGTTCAAAGAGGAGAGCTCCATCGGATCCATCCACTCAGCAAATTTCGAGCCGATGTGGAGGCTATTTTCGATGACCCGAGAAGTCATCGTCGGCGCCTCGGCCGAGCGGGTGGTCATGACAAAGCCGCCTAGTCGGAGAGTTTGGCCTACAACCAGGGCTCCCCCAGAGGTGATGTTGTCCTTGACAACGAGGCGAGCCATCCTCCTTATGAAGACGACACAGTGGAACTCTCAATGAAAGCACCAATGTCGGTGTCAAAACCGGTGGATCTCAGGTAGGGAGTCCCGAACTATGCGTCTAAGGCGGATGGTAACAGGAGGCAGGGGACATGATGTTTACCCAGGTTCGGGCCCTCTTGATGGAGGTAATACCCTATGCCCTGCTTGATTGTTCTTGATGATATGAGTATTACAAGAGTTGATCTACCACGAGATCAAAGAGGCTAAACCCCAGAAGCTAGCCTATGGTATGATTGTATGTTGTCCTACGGACTAAAACCCTCCAGTTTATATAGACACCCGAGGGGGCTAGGGTTACACAAGGTCGGTTACAAAGGGGGAGATATACATATCCGTATTGCCTAGCTTGCCTTCCACGCCAAGTAGAGTCCCATCCGGACACGAGACGGAGTCTTCAATCTTGTATCTTCATAGTCCAACAGTCCGGCCAAAGGATATAATCCGGTTGTCCGCAGACCCCCTAATTCAGGACTCCCTCAATGGGCTTGATATGCTCCTTGAGCGCCGTGAGGTCCACACCCACCGGCAAGCTATCCAATGTGGCGTCAAAGTCAAGGTTGGGGTTCCAGTACGCCATCTTGGTGAGAACCTTGGTCATGGCACCCTGGCAAAGCCTCAGGGACTCATTGGACAGGGAGGCCGCCCGGTTGGAGTGGAGCTGCTCCAGGGCCCCGAGGACGCCCTCGAAGAAGATGGTCAGCTTGGCTTTGGGACTCGCATTGCGCTCTGGGGTATACCTCACATTTGGCATCCCCATGGTAGCCAGCTGCATGGTGATCCTGCAAGCGACGCCTTCGAGGTTCCCGATCCAGCGATTCTCGCCTTCCATGAAATCCTCGTGGTTGGCGGCTTTATTCTTCCGTAGCTGCTTCTCGCTCTCCAGGTCCTTGGCCAGGGCCTCCTCCTAGGCCTTGCCCTCCGACAACATCCCCTCGAGACCCTCCAGCTTCAGCTTGAGCTCTTTGATGGAGTTGTTGGCTTCAGAGAGCTGCCTGGCCTTGTCGAGGACTACGCCCTGCGCCTCAACCAGGGCACCGTTGAGTGTGTCCTTCTCCTTGGACAGCTTCAGGACCTGATCCTTCAGCTCGTCCCGCTCCACCTCCAGCTCCTTCACCTTGTCGGCGTGAAGCCAGAGCCTGGGCATCGAGCGCCTCCTTGTGCCTCTGCTCCAGCTCCTGGGTCCACTTCACGACAAGCTTTTCCACCTCCTCGTACTTGCCGTGGAGTTTTGCGGCCAGCTTCTCCTCACGCGCTACAAGATCCTCCTCCTGGGAGTTCAGCACGGCCTGATGCTGGGCTCGATTGGCCTCGGCTGCGGCGTCCAGGTTCTTCTCTGTCTCCTGGGCCTTCTCGATGTCGGCCCGCTCCATGGTGACCTCCACCTCGCGCCTGGCCAGCTCGCCCTGGGCGGCCTTCAGCTCCTCACAGGCTTGGTGATACCAAGTCTGTGCCTCGGCGACGCGTCCCTTGAGGTCCGCCTCCGCCTTGTCCACCGCTGCCATCCTGGACTTGGCCTTGTCCAGACGGGCGCGGTGGAGCGCCTGGAGCTTCCGAAAGCTGTCGCCCATGGCCTGGAGAAGCCGCTCCTCCTGAGAACCATCACCGCCGGTGCTTGGCTCGTCGACGACCTCGAGCCCGGCGGCGGCGAGCACCTCCTCGTCGAACACCTCTCCCTCAATGGGCGCCCTGGAGCTCGACGCCCCTGGAAGGTGGACGAAAAGGTCGTCGCTCACCCTCAGGTACCTACCGGAGCTAGAGGCAGTGAAGGAGGAAGGCTGTTCATCAGCCACCTCCTTCTCGGCAGTGGGCTTGCCGGCCTCCCCTGTAGGCCCCTTGCCGGCCTCCTCGCCAGTAGCCTTGTTGGGCTCCCCGATAGGCCCCTTGGTGGCGTCCTCAGCCGTGCCTTTGGCGGCCTCCTCGGCGGCGATCTTCTCGGCCTCCTCCTCGGCGGCCTTGGTGACGTCCTCGATGACGGTGTCTATGTCCTCCTGGTCCGCCGACGGAGGATCTGGACATCGAGAAGGGGATGAAGGAAAGCCAAGATAAAGATTTAGAAAGAAGAACAAATGGGCAGGGATGAGGGGCAAATTATGTACCCGTGCCAGGCTGGGAAGAAGTAGCCCCTTCCTTGCCAACATTTGGCGCCAAGGTGGAGCCGCCGGCGCCCAAGTTCTCCTCCTCCGTGTGCATGGTCTCGGTGCTTGGCGCCCTTGCCAGGGACGCCCCTTGGGGCGGCGTGGTTAACGGAGGCGGCATGTTGGGGGTGGCCCTCAGTGGCTCCCTTTGCTGTTGTCCTCCTCCTGTGATCACGGCAAGATCAGTACCAAGGATTGTACCCCCAACACACGTTGATGAGGGGCGGATGATGAGCTTACACTTGGGGGCTGTGCCGGGGGCTGTTGTCCGGGCTTCTCACCACCACAAGTGGCACCTTAGAGGTTCCCCCCGGGGGCTGGCCGCCCGCCGAAGACCTGGCCCTCTTCACCCTCTTGGCCAGTGTCTCCGTATCCCTGCCAAGATGAAGCCAAGTCAAGAAAAGAGATACGGCCCAGAGGGGCAGAGATGACAAGAGTTGAAGCACTTACTCGTCCTCTGTTTCTTCTTCCGCTGCCTTTCTCTTCCTCCTCGGGCTAAGAGACCCGAGATCGAAGAAGACCTCCGTGTCATCACCGGCCGTAGGAGGGGAAGCAGGTGGAGTAGGGGAACGCTTAGACGAAGAAGAAGCAGATGCTTTCTTCTTCACCACCGTGGCCTTCACCAACTTCTTCGCCGCCGTGGCCCTCGTTTGGCGTGCGGACGTCTCCTGGGCTTGCCGGGGTGGCATGGCCCTGCCGGGCCGAACCTTCTCGCCGGAGCTAGCCCGTCGCAGGACTCGCCCTTTCCCTGTGGCTGGGGGCTCGACAGCTTCAGCCTCCTCCTCGGACGGCTCGTCGTCGTCTCCAATAAGAGGAGCCCCGGTGCCAGTGCTGCTAGCCTCCCCAGCGGACTCCGCCCTCTGGGCGAGCTTCCTCTCTTCTGCGGCAGCCGCGGCTTTGTCCTCCACGCCGCCGGCACTGCCGGCCTCCCTGGCAAGCTCCGCCTCCGCCGCCCTGGCGGCGATGTAGTCCAGCTCTGCCTAGGTGGTGTCCTGGACGAGCCGCAGATCCTCGCGGATGTACTTCTCCTCTAGGGTGTCAAAAAGCTCCTGCACCTGCTCTTCTGGTGGCGCGACCCAGTATTGGATGGGGCCGTGCGCGTTGCAGTCCGGCATCATGGCGATTATACCGGTCTGGCATGAGTTGTTGCTCAGTGGGACCACCCCCGCCGACAACCCAAACAAGGGCCCCTTGACGACCTTGCAGGCCTTCGCAGCCTTGCCGGACCTCTCAGCCCAGCCTTCGCGGTTCACGTCAAGCTGATAGATCCGCTGGCAGAAGTGAGTGTGCGCCAACACGGTGAAGTTGTGGTCGAGGCCGGGGCGGAGTCGCATGATGTCTGTCGCGTTCATGAAGAGCCAGGACAACCTCCCCTTGTTGTGCAGCGGAGTGATTCGGCAGCGAATGAAATCCGCCCCGATCATCTCAAGGGTGAGCCCAGCCTCGGTGAGGCAAAGAATCCTGGTGGTGGCGACTGTGAGCTTCGCATCGTCAGCATCGATACTGCTCCAATCGTTCCCACGAACCGGCAGCGCCTGGCGAACCCGGCAGAACTCTTGTGGATCCTCTTCCATCCAGCACCACCGGCCCCGCCACTCCTCCCACCTCACCTTCTAAGTGCCCTCCGGGTATGTCCCCTTGGACCTTGGGATCCAGGTGACACAACCGGAGATGGCGCCTCCCTGCTGGATCCGAGGGAAGAAGTAGTGGCGGAAGAGCGCCGTGTTGGGATGCACTCTGGCGAAGCCCTCGCAGAGATGGGCGAAGAGAGCCATGGATGCCATGACATTTGGGGTAAAATCCAGGAGATGGAAGCTGAAGGTATGCATGATGTCATTGAAGAAATCGGAGAAGGGGGCAGAGGCCACAGGAGAAGTAATCGACGAAGAACGGATACCGATTCGGGGCAGCTTTCCCGCAGTTGGCGGGGATGACGCGTGTGGCAGGATGCCCCGTTGTCTCTCCTGTCGTCTTAAACCCCCATAGTGGCCTGAAGTTGTCCTGAAGGTGGGCCGCGTCGACCGTCGAGGGAAAGTAGGCGAGCTCCGTCCGCCGCGCCGCCAACTCATTCTTCGCCGGCTCCGCCCCTCCGGCGTTCTTGGCCGCTCCCTTGCCCTGGCTAGTCTTGGGTGCCATGGTGGCTGCGAGCGGTGGAAGGGAAAGGGTAGCGAAAGTGCGGTGGCGGCGAGCAGGGGCTTGAGGAGGAAGAAGGAAGGAATGGCGGCTCTGAGATTGGAGAAGACACAGGGGTAAATGAGCAGCGTGCCCGCGGCCGTTTCCTTTTTACGAGGAAGACGCAGGCCGCCGCTTTACCACGATGTGACGCATACGTGCGGGAACCGCCCCACGCATGACCCCACGTCATGCACAACCCTCCACGTCGCGCGTTCAACGCGGGTCATGGGGAAGCGCAGCAGACGAGAAGTTACTACGGTAAAATCCGCCCCACCTGCCCGCGCACCGTTCTGGGCCTAGCCCAACAAGGCGTCGCGCTTATGTGTGGCCCAGGCCCGGGGGCTCCTGTCGGTGTACAAAGTAGGAGCTCTCCTTTTGACCCCTTTACTTGTGCACGGGCAGTTAGAGCCACGCACCGCGGCCACACTTAGCAGGGCAGAGGAGGGAAGCCAGAGAGAAACCGAAGCACAAGACAACGAAGGCGACGCCAAGACTAGAAGCACATGAGGGCAAGAGGGCGAGGTAGACTCCCTCGGCAAGATCCTTGCCGAGGCGGCCCCTCGCAGCCCCGGCAAGAGCCTTGCCGGGGTAACTTGCCCAACGCCATTAGAGTGAGCCACCATTGAGCCCAAAGGTTCCGAACGCCGTCAACAACTACGTTGGGACCAGGGCTCGGGAGGCACCTCCGTGGTGGCATGCAGATCTTCGTCAAGATCATAAACATATGAGTTCAGATGAGGACCGGAAGACGGCGACCCTCGGCAGGATCCTAGCCGAGGAACTCCACAAGACCCCCAGCAAGCGTCTTGCCGGGGACGACTACGACACCATGGCAAGACCCCTGCCGGGCCCCCGGCAAGGCCCTTGCCGAAGACGCCAGCAGGTCCACTGCCAGGCCCGCACCAGCCAAGACTCCGCCACCGTTCGCATGCAGCTGCCAGCCCAACCAGCTGGGCAGGCACCTGCGTGGCAACATGCAGCTTCCAGGCCAAATCGGCAAGCACCTGTGTGGCGGCATGCAGATCTTCGTGAAGGCCCTACCACCGCGCCACCTCAGCTGCTTGCCTGCCTACATGGCGCAGCATGCATCACTAGCCTGGGCGCGTGTCAAAGTGAGGCGGAGCGGCAACGGATGGGACGGGCCTCGTTCCCGTCCCTGATAAAGCTAATGGACACCTACGTAGCGCATTTAGTGCACTTTCTCTCGTAATGCCGTGCGATAAGCTCGCGCATTGTAGGCCTTTCCACCTCCTGTGTGCCACTGTGGCAACCCCTTTTTCCTATAAAAGGAGGCCCGAGGCGACCGGGGGAGGAATTCGGCTTTTTGGGGACGGCACAGCCACCGTAGCTAGTTCAAAAAGCTCAAGAACACTCAATACATCCACCAAAGCAGGACTAGGGTTTTGCGCATCCTCGCGGCTCGAACTTGGGTAAACGATCCGTGTGCTTGCCGCTAAACATGTTCTTCTCACGACCCCGCGCCCGCCGACCGTAGAAGGTATCCCGGTGATCCCATTGGTGTCGTTCCCACCGACATCCATTTGTTGCTTTGATTGTTTGGCTTTTTCTCTTTTGCCAAATGGATGGACAAGAATACCTAAGAACCTCCTCTAGCTATCTATGCTTTTCTCATCTCAAACTCTATTCATTATACAACACAAAGTTTGATCAAGTCAGACTCGAACCATGATACATCTCCGTCGTATCTATAATCTTTGATTGTTCCATGCCAATATTATTCAACTTTCATATACTTTTTGGCAACTTTTTATATTATTTTTGGGACTAACATATTGATCCAGTGCCCAGTGCCAGTTCCTGTCTGTTGCATGTTTTTGGTTTCGCAGAATATCCATATCAAACGGAGTCCAAACGGGATAAAAACGGACGGAGCTTATTTTTGGAAAATATGGAAAATTTGGAAGGAAAATCAACGCGAACCAGTGCCCGAGGTGGTCACGAGGCAGGGGGGCGCACCCCCCCTTAGGGCGCGCCCCCTACCCTCGTGATCCCACCGTAAGGCGGTTGATGCTCTTCTTTTGCCGCAAGAAAGCTAATATTCGGGAAAAAATCACGGCGAAGGTTTCAGGCCAATCGGAGTTACGGATCTCCATATATACACGAAACGGTGAAACAGAGCCAGAACAGAACGCAGAACCAGAGAGAGACAGAGAGATAGATCCAATCTCGGAGGGGCTCTCGCCCCTCCCACGCCATGGGAGCCAAGGACCAGAGGGGAAAACCTTCTCCCATCTAGGGAGGACGTCAAGGAAGAAGAAGAAGGGGGGCCCTCTCCCCCTTCTTCCAGTGGCTTCGGAGTGCCACCGGGGGCCAACATCATCACCGCCACTTCACCAACAACTTCACCACCATCATCACCAACTCTTCCCCCCTCTATGCAGCGGTGTAACCTCTCTCTCACCCGCTGTAATCTCTACTTAAACATGGTGCTCAACGCTATATATTATTTCCCAATGATGTATGGCTATCCTATGATGTTTGAGTAGATCTGTTTTGTCCTAATGGCTATTTGATGATCGTGATTGGTTTGAGTTGTATGTTTTATTATTGGTGCTATCCTATGGTGCTCTCCATGTCGCGCAAGCGTGAGGGATTCGCGCTGTAGGGTTTGCAATATGCTTATGATTTGCTTATGGTGGGTGGC
The DNA here is from genome assembly GCF_003073215.2 of Triticum urartu. Lineage (NCBI taxonomy): Eukaryota > Viridiplantae > Streptophyta > Magnoliopsida > Poales > Poaceae > Triticum > Triticum urartu. Next base: position 291,454,104 of record NC_053024.1, on the reverse strand, counting down.
GTGAGTGACAGAAGCACAGACCCGAGTAATTAGGTTGTTTGTGTATGGGATAAAGGGGACTTGATCCTTTAATGCTATGGTTGGGTTTTACCTTAATGAATCTTTAGTAGTTGCGGATGCTTGCTAGAGTTCCAATCATAAGTGCATATGATCCAAGTAGAGAAAGTATGTTAGCTTATGCCTCTCCCTCAAATAAAACTGCAATAATGATTACTGGTCCAGGTATCGATTGCCTAGGGACAAATAACCTTCTTGTTGACAAAAGCTCTTTACTTTAGTTGTGTCCTTACTTTAACAGCCCCTAGCTTTTATTTACGTGCTCTTTACTTTCTTGCAAGCTTACCCAAAAACACCTACAAAGTACTTCTAGTTTCATACTTGTTTCTGGTAAAGCGAACGTCAAGTGCGCGTAGAGTTGTATCGGTGGTCGATAGAACTGGAGGGAATATTTGTTCTACCCTTAGCTCCTTGTTGGGTTCGACACTCTTACTTATCGAAAGAGGCTACAATTGATCTCCTATACTTGTGGTTTATCAAGACCTTTTTCTGGCGCCGTTGCCGGGGAGCAATAGCGTGGGGTGAATATTCTCGTGTGTGCTTGTTTGCTTTATCACTAAGTAATTTTTATTTTTTGTTCTTAGTTGTTCTTTATCTTTAGTTATGGATATGGAACATGAAATACCAAAAAAAATTAGGTGTACTTGCTACTCATGGAGATGAGGAACCTCATAAAACTCTCGATGCTCAATATGTGAAAAATATTATGTACCACTTTGATAATCCTGAGAAAACCTCATTCAATTTGGTAATGGGAGTAACGTTGGATCAACGTGAATACTTTAGGGATTATCGCTTGACACAAAAAGGGAAACTATTATGGGATCAAATTTATATATTGAAGTGGTATGCTAGACAACTATGCTTGGAATATGATTATACTTGTTGCTCTAGGATGAATTCTCCACACCTCCCCTTTTCATGCAAACTTAATGATAATGAAACCTTGGCTTCTTATGCTAGAGGTATATATGATTACTATGATGTGGAACAAATAGAAGAATTTGTTGCTTTTATGGGTGCTTATGAAATTGAATCTATGTTTAAAGAGTTTAGTGATATTGTGATGCTTGTTATAGATCTGAAAATTTAGCTATCCTCAAATATTGCTATGAGAATTATGAATACAATTATGACATGAATGCACTTATTAAGAAAGTCTCCGCTGTCCAAGAAGAGACTAATATTTTACAGGAATCTATGGAAGAAGAAATTGATGAAACTGTGAGCTCATTGTATGAAAAAGATGAGGAGGAGAGCGAAGAACAGAAGGAGGAAGAGTGGATTGATCACCCATTCCCACCTTCTAATGAGAGTAACTCTTCAACTCATACATTGTTTAATTTCCCTTCGTGCTTACCGAAGGATGAATGCTACGATGATTGTTATGATCCCATTGATTCTCTTGAAATATCCCTTTTTGATGATGCTTGCTATGCTTGTGGCCAAGATGCCAATATGAATTATGCTTATGGAGATGAACTTGCTATAGTTCCTTATGTTAAACATGAAATTGTTTCTATTGCACCCACGCATGATAGTCCTATTATCTTTTTGAATTCTCCCAACTACACTATATCGGAGAAGTTTGCTTTTATTAAGGATTACATTGATGGGCTGCCTTTTACCGTTGCACATGATGATTTTGATAGATATAATGTGCATGTGCTTGCTTCTCCTACTTGCAATTATTATGAGAGAGGAACTATATCTCCACCTCTCTATGTCTCCAACACGATAAAATTGCAAGAAACTGTTTATACAATGCATTGGCCTTTACTATGCGTGCATGAATTGTTCTTTTATGACATGCCGATGCATAGGAAGAGAGTTAGACTTCGTCATTACATGATATATGTTACTTTGTGCTCACTACTAAATTACAAATCATTGCTAATTAAAATTGGCTTTGATATACCTTGGGATCCGGGTGGATTCACTATTTGAGTACTATATGCCTAGCTTAATGGCTTTAAAGAAAGCGCTGCCAGGGAGACAACCCGGAAGTTTTAGAGAGTCATTTATTTATTTTGAGTGCTTTCATATAGTTTAAAAACAACAAAAATAAAGAGGGGAACCCAAAGCTTTTTCAAAAAGAAAAGCGGAAGTGAGAGAGACAAGCATTGTTGAAGTGGGAGCTAGCCTTGAACTTTGTTCATGCTCACGGCAACTTTGTGAATCTTGATTACAGAAACTTTTCAACAAAAATAATTATCCCCTTGTACAATTCCATTGTATTATAAAAATAATGTGCCAAGGTTTGCCTTTAGGACGTTTACATTTGCTTGATGGTTTGTACGGTGCAGGACAGAAACTTTGGCCGTAGTGCATGAATTTTAGTTTTTTACTGGAACGTCAAATGGTTTTGATTCTTTTTGAAATGTCTTTATGTACAAATTGTTTATTTTTCCTAATTTTGGCATAATTGTTTAAGTACCAGAAGTATGGTGAATGTTCAGATTACTACAGACTTTTCTGTTTTAGACAGATTCTGTTTTTGATGCATAGTTTGCTTGTTTTGATGAAACTATCAATTTATATCAGTGGATTAAGCCATGAAAAAGTTATATTACAGTATACACAATGCAAAAACGAAATATGAATTGGTTTTCAATAGTACTTAGAGTAGTGATTTGCTTTATTATACTAACGGATCTTACCGAGTTTTCTGTTGAAGTTTTGTGTGGATGAAGTGTTCGATGATTGAGAAGGTTTCGATGTGAGAAGAAGGAAGAGATGCAAGAGCTCAAGCTTGGGGATTCCCGAGGCACCCCAAGTAAATATTCAAGGAGACTCAAGCGTCTAAGCTTGGGGATGCTGGGGAGGCATCCCCTCTTTCTTCAACAAATATCGGTATGTTTTCAGGATTCGTTTCGTTCATGCGATATGTGCAATCTTGGAGCGTCTTTTGCATTTAGGTTTTTATTTTTATTTCATGCACCATGGTGGTATTAGATAGTCCTTGGTTTATTTATAGAATGCTCTTTGCACTTCACTTATATCTTTTGAGTATGGCTTTATAGAATGCTTCATATGCTTCACTTATATCATTTGAAGTTTGGATTGCCTGTTTCTCTTCACTTAGACAACCGCCATTTGTAGAATGCTCTTTTGTTTCACTTATATTTGTTAGAGCACAGGCATATCTTTTGTAGAAAGAATTAAACTCTCTTTCTTCACTTATATCTATTTAGAGAGATGACAGGAACTGGGCATTCACATTGTTAGTCATAAAATTCTACATAAAACTTGTAGACCGCTGAATATGATATGTTTGATTCCTTGCAATAGTTTTGCGATATAAGGATGGTGATATTAGAGTCATGCTAGTCGGGTAATTGTGAAATTGAGAAATACTTGTGTTGAGGTTTGCAAGTCCCGTAGCATGCACGTATGGTGAACCGTTATGTAACGAAGTCGGAGCATGAGGTATTTACTGATTGTCTTCCTTATGAGTGGCGGTCGGGGACGAGCGATGGTCTTTTCCTACCAATCTATCCCCCTAGGAGCATGCGCGTAGTACTTTGTTTCAATGACTAATAGATTTTTGCAATAAGTATGTGAGTTCTTTATGACTAATGTTGAGTCCATGGATTATACGCACTCTCACCCTTCCATCATTGCTAGCCTCTTCGGTATCGTGCATTGCCCTTTCTCACCTCGAGAGTTGGTGCAAACTTCACCGGTGCATCCAAACCCCGTGATACGATACGCTCTGTCACACATAAGCCTCAATATCTCCCTCAAAACAGCCACCATACCTACCTATCATGGCATTTCCATAGCCATTCCGAGTATATTGCCATGCAACTTTCATCATCATCATATACATGACTTGAGCATTTATTGTCATATTGCTTTGCATGATCGTAAGATAGCTAGCATGATGTTTTCATGGTTTGTCCGTTTTTTGATGTCATTGCTACGCTAGATCATTGCACATCCCGGTACACCGCCGGAGGCATTCATATAGAGTCATATCTTTGTTCTAGATATCGAGTTGTAATATTGAGTTGTAAGTAAATAAAAGTGTGATGATCATCATTATTAGAGCATTGCCCCAGTGAGGAAAGGATGATGGAGACTATGATTCCCCCACAAGTCGGGATGAGACTCCAGACGAAAAAAAAGAGAAAGGCCAAAAAAAGAGAAGGCCCAAAAAAACAAAAAAAACAAAAAAAATGAGAGAAAAAGAGAGAAGGGGCAATGTTACTATCCTTTTACCACACTTGTGCTTCAAAGTAGCACCATGTTCTTCATATAGAGAGTCTCTTGAGTTATCACTTTTATATACTAGTGGGAATTTTCATTATAGAACTTGGCTTGTATATTCCGATGATGGGCTTCCTCAAATGCCCGAGGTCTTCATGAGCAAGAAAGTTGGATGCACACCCACTTAGTTTCCAGTTTGAGCTTTCATAAACTTACAGCTCTTAGTGCATCCGTTGCATGGCAATCCCTACTCCTCACATTGATATCTATTAATGGGCATCTTCATAGCCCATTGACATGCCTAGTTGATGTAAGACTTTCTCCTTTTTTGTCTTCTCCACATAACCCCCATCATCATATTCTATTCCACCTATAGTGCTATGTCCATGGCTCACGCTCATGTATTGCGTGAAAGTTGAAAAGGTTTGAGAACGTCAAAAGTATGAAACAATTGCTTGGCTTGTCATCGGGGTTGTGCATGATATGAATGCTTTGTGTGGTGAAGATGGAGAATAGCCAGACTATATGATTCTGTAGGGATGAGCTTTCTCTGGCTATGTTATTTCAATAAGACATAATTGCTTGGTTGGTATGCTTGAAGTATTATTGTTTTATGTCAAAGGATAGATTATTGCTTTGAATCACTCGTGTCCTAATATTCATGCCATGATTAGGCATATGATCAAGATTATGCTAGGTAGCATTCCACATCAAAAACTATCTTTTTTATCATTTACCGACTCGAGGACGGGCAGGAATTAAGCTTGGGGATGCTGATACATCTCCATCGTATCTATAATTTTTTATTATTCCATGCCAATATTATTCAACTTTCATATACTTTTGACAACTTTTTATATTATTTTTGGGACTAACATATTGATCCAGTGCCCACTGCCAGTTCCTGTATGTTGCATGTTTTTGGTTTTGTAGAATATCCATATCAACCGGAGTCCAAACGGGATAAAAACAGACGGAGCTTATTTATGGAAAATATGGAAAATTTGGAAGGAAAATCAACACGAACCAGTGCCCGAGGTGGTCATGAGGCAGGGGGGCGCACCCCCCCTTAGGGCGCGCCCCTACCCTCGTGAGCCCACCGTAAGGCGTTTGACGCTCTTCTTTTGCCGCAAGAAAGCTAATATTTGGAAAAAAATCACGGTGAAGGTTTGAGGCCAATCGGAGTTACGGATCTCCATATATACACGAAACGGTGAAACAGAGCCAGAACAGAACGCAGAACCAGAGAGAGACAGAGAGATAAATCCAATCTCGGAGGGGCTCTCGCCCCTCCCACGCCATGGGAGCCAAGGACCAGAGGGGAAACCCTTCTCCCATCTAGGGAGGAGGTCAAGGAAGAAGAAGAAGAAGGGGGCCCTCTCCCCCTTGCTTCCGGTGGCGCCGGAGTGCCATCGGGGGCCATCATCATCACCGCCATCTGCACCAACAACTTCACCACCAGCATCACCAACTCTTCCCCCTCTATGCAGCGGTGTAACCTCTCTCTTACCCGCTGTAATCTCTACTTAAACATGGTGCTCAATGCTATATATTATTTCCCAATGATGTATGGCTATCCTATGATGTTTGAGTAGATCTGTTTTGTCCTAATGGCTATTTGATGATCGTGATTGGTTTGAGTTGTATGTTTTATTATTGGTGTTGTCCTATGGTGCTCTCCATGTCGCGCAAGCGTGAGGGATTCCCGCTGTAGTGTTTTCAATATGCTTATGATTTGCTTATGGTGGGTAGCGTGAGTGACAGAAGCACAGACCCGAGTAAGTAGGTTGTTTGCATATGGGATAAAGGGGACTTGATGCTTTAATGCTATGGTTGGGTTTTACCTTAATGAATCTTTAGTAGTTGCGGATGCTTGCTAGAGTGCCAATCATAAGTGCATATGATCCAAGTAGAGAAAGTATGTTAGCTTATGCCTCTCCCTTAAATAAAACTGCAATAATGATTACCGGTCTAGTTATCGATTGCCTAGGGACAAATAACCTTCTTGTTGACAAAAGCTCTTTACTTTAGTTGTGTCCTTACTTTAACAACCCCTAGCTTTTATTTACGTGCTCTTTACTTTCTTGCAAGCTTACCCAAAAACACCTACAAAGTACTTCTAGTTTCATACTTGTTTCCGGTAAAGCGAACATCAAGTGCGCGTAGAGTTGTATCAGTGGTCGGTAGAACTTGAGGGAATATTTGTTCTACCTTTAGCTCCTTGTTGGGTTCGACACTCTTACTTATTGAAAGAGGCTACAATTGATCCCCTATACTTGTGGGTTATCAAAGCACTCTGTGTGAGGAGCACTCGGAGTCCCCGATTCGTCATAGACTTAAACTTCCAAAACCTCTTTGTGCATTTCGGTATGACCAAGTCATCCACTTCGGTCACACCGAGTTCACTAAGTTGATCTAGTTTTTCAATCTTGGTGCAACCGATTTGAACTTTTCGGTCACACCGAGTTGCAGTAACCGCTCGCGATTCTGCATCTCGGTGCCACCGAGTTGTTCCACTCGGTCACACCGACAGGGTCGGGATATATATAATCACGGGTTGAATTTTGGAAATTTCTCCAAAACTCTTCACCCCGCGCGTGTACTGCTCTGCCTCCTCGGGTCTCTGAATCGTCTCCTCGCCGCCAGCGACCTCCCGCCGCTGGTCTCCGTCGCTGTCAACGGAAATATGCCCCACCGTTGTCGCCATAGAGAACTCCCGCCGATCTAGGGTATGGGTTCGACCTTTTGTGCTATTCTTTTACCTCTGATTCATAGCATATTGTTTTGCCTTGATCCTTACCATGTATGCAAACAATCTATCCACTAAAAACATCCTTTAGGTTAAATTCGATTAGAAAACTTAGGGTTAGGTCTCCGTCAAACTCATCTCGGACCGACCGAGTTGTAGAAATCGGTCTCACTGATTTGGCTTAGGCCATAGCACATGCATTTTCGGTCTGACCGCAAATTGCAAATCGGTGTGACCGAGTTCAATTCTTTGTGAAACCCTAGTAGTCTCGATGCCACCGAACTGTTACTCGGTCTGATCGAGTTCACTAGTTTAGGTTCCACAAGCTGCTTCGGTATCATCGAGTTTACAAATCGGTAGCTTCGAAGTGCTTTCTGTGGAGAACTAAAACTAAGTTTTTAAGTCATCTGTTTTGCAAAATCCCTACACTTTGTGATGCTCATCCACTCTACCTCATCTTCATCTATTCACACAATCTGCTGTCAGTAAGTTTTGCAAAGATGTCTGATTAGAGTGACAGTCAGAACAGGTCTGAGGAACATGTGCAGCTGAGTGAGGGTTCAGATCCCTCAAGCACTTCTGATGATGGCAGCAGGAGCACTCCAAGTAACTTGCCAAAGGCAGCCACCAGATCTAGAAAGAAGAGAACCTCAGATTCAAAGGATGAGGACTATGTGGCTACTAAGGAGGAAGTAAGCTGCAAAAAGAAGGTGCTGAAAAAGGAGTATGGCACAGCTGCTACAGTTAAGCCAGGGATGAATAAGAAGGGTCCAACAAGAAGGATTCCTATCTCTAAGGCCAGAGCCTCCACTCAAGAGACAATGGAGTTCACTCTTGAACCCAAAGAAGGTGGAGAAGGCAAGAAGAGGAAGGAGAGGGTCAAGAAGACCATTGCTAGAGTCATTGGCAAGCCCTCCATGATGAGAGATCCCTCTGAAGATGAAGAAGAAGAGGATGCTCCAGCACCCAAAGCTCAGAAGCTTATGGGAGATGCTATAAAGTCAGGGGCTGCAACATCAAAGCCCAAAGTTGCTCCAAAAGCTCAAGCTCAGAAGCCTCCTAAGCCCAGGAGGAACACCAGAAGTATTCCTGTTGAAGAAAAGAACAAGGTCCCAATGCCTAAAGCTGAAGAAGAGGATGTTGAGTCTCTTGGTTTGAGAAAGTTGAAACCCAAGATCCCACACCACAATGATACTCATCCAGTGGCTGAAGACATGCACATCAGAAAAGATGCTTGTAACACCCCGGACACACCCGCCAGTGGTCGTTACTCCTGGCAGGATCTAGACTAGCCCCACATATCAATACTAGTATTTTCTGTGCACTTTGTCCTCACTCGTGCGCACCTGGGAGCAACTTCCCGGCCGGTCACCCATCCTGACACTACTCCAAGCTGAGCACGCTTAACTTTGGAGTTTTGTCTGAATGGGCTCCTAGAAAAGAAGGAATTCCTTATTGATATGAGTACTCTATCATCCCTAATAAGCCAGGCCATCATATACACCCCCACTCAGAGGAACCGACATCCTCGTCGGGCCACAGGAACGTTCCCTCTTGGCACATACGTCTGTGCATCCAGTCCGATACATGTACCATGTTGTGTGCCATGACGGGTCACAAACGTCATGAACAACATGACCACGCACTTGTCCGCAAACATCCGTGTAACCGTGAGGGTCGGCTCTGATACCAACTTGTAACACCCACGATGCAGCTATATCTCCCACGTGTCGGAGCACGACTTAGAGGTATAACCGCATTGTAGGCATGTCGCAAGAGGGGTAATCTTTACACATCCCATGTACTGAATAAGAAAGAGATAAAGAGTTGGCTTACAATCGCCACTTCACACAATACATAAATATAGCATTACATCATCCAGAATACAATCAAGGTCTGACTATGGAACCAAAATAAAGACAACCCCAAATGCATAAGATCCCTGATCGCCCCAACTGGGCTCCACTAATGATCGTCTGGAAAGGAAACATAGTAATGTCCTGAATCCTCGTGGAACTCCCACTTGAGTTCGGTTGCATCCCCTGGAATGGCATCATCGGCACCTGCATATGGTTTTGGAAGTAATCTGTGAGTCACGGGGACTCAGCAATCTCACACCCTCCCGATCAAGACAACTTAAGCTTATGGGTAGGAGAAGGTAGTGAGGTGTATCTGCAGCAAGCACTAGCATATATGGTGGCTAAGTTACGCAAATGAGAGCGAGAAGAGAAGGCAAAGCACGTCGAGAAGCTACAAAGATCAAGAAGTGATCCTGAAAACTACTTACGTTCAAGCATAACACGAGACCGTGTTCTCTTCCCGGACTCCGCCGAAAAGGGACCATCACGGTTACACACGCTATTGATTCATTTTAATTAAGCTTAGTGTCAGGTTTTCTACAACCAGATATTAACAAATTCCCATCTGCCCATAACCACGGCCACGGCTTTCGAAAGTTCAAAACCCTGTAGTGGTGTCCCAACTTAGCCCATCATAAGCTCTCACGGTCAACGAAGGATATTCCTTCTCCCAGGAAGACCCGATCAGACTTGGAATCCCAGTTATAAGACATTTCGACAATGGTAAAACAAGACCAGCAAAGCCGCCCAATGTGCCGACAAATCCCGATAGGAGTCGCACATATCTCGTTCTCAGGGCACACCGGATGAGCCAGACGTCGGGTTGTCATAGACCCTGGTTGCCCAGGGGGCGCCGGACATCGCTCAGGTTGGACCAACACTTAGAGAAGCACTGGCCCGGGGGGGTTAAAATAAAGATGACCCTTGAGTCCGCGAAGCCCAAGGGAAAAAGGCTAGGTGGCAAATGGTAAAACCAAGGTTGGGCCTTGCTGGAGGAGTTTTATTCAAGGCGAACTGTCAAGGGGTTCCCACTATAACCCAACCGCGTAAGTAACGCAAAATCAAGGAACATAACACCGGTATGACGGAAACTAGGGCAGCAAGAGGGGAACAAAACACCAGGCATAAGGCCGAGCCTTCCACCCTTTACCAAGTATATAGATGCATTAAAGTAACTAAGATATAATAATGATATCCCAAATATAAACATGTTCCAACAAGGAACAAACTCCAATCTTCACCTGCAACTAGCAACGCTATAAGAGGGGCTGAGCAAAGCGGTAACATAGCCAAACAACGGTTTGCTAGGACAAGGTGGGTTAGAGGTTTTACATGGCAAAATGGCAGGCATGATATAGCAAGTGGTAGGTATCGCGACATAGCAATAGAGCGAGCAACTAGCAAGCAAAGATAGAAGTGATTTCGAGGGTATGGTCATCTTGCCTGCAAAGTTCTCCGAGTTGACGTAAGCTTGATCACGTACTCGTCTCCCGGCTCTACCCAAGGCAAGAAAACAAGCAAAAGAAACCACAATCAACCACAATGCAATGCGCAAGCAACATGATGCAAAACATGGCATGATATGCGGGATGTAATATGCAATGCATATGCGTGCTCCGAAACGAAAAGATTGAACCATGCCTCAAATTAGCAAACCAAGTGCACCGCTGGAAAGACGAGTTGATTTCGGTCGAAATCGATATAAAGATCACCGGAATCGGATGCACAGTTTGCAAATGGCAAGCAAAACAATAATGGCACAATTCTGCGATTAACAGCACGATGCCATCTAGAATGCAACAAGAAACTAAGCTACTTCAGTCCAACATAGCAACAAAGCACATGGCAGTGATCTACTCAAGATGCTTGACAATAGATGAACACTGAGCTACGGCTAATTCACAAAATAGCAGGTTCAATCAAGCATGGCAAAAGTGCAAAATATATCAGGTTCAAACAAGCAGGTTCAAACAAACATGTCAGGAAATAACATTAGGAAGCAAAGTTTAGAGCAAGATAACAACATGCTACAGGACCACGACATAGCAAAGCAAAGCAAGGCATGGCATGAATCTACTCAAAGCATATAATAAAAGTCCCTTACTAACCATAAGCCAAAAGGGCACAGAAAACAAGATGGCACCCATGTAAACATAGCAAGTTTCGTTAACAGATTCAGACTTAGCAGAAAACTGGACATGGCATAAATAGAGTTATGAAGGCATGTTTGCGAGCTCGATGCACTCACCACAAGGCATTACATGACAAACTAAGCATACTCCCAGCAAGAAGACATGACCAAGTAGCTAACCATGGCAAGAACCACCTCATAGCATGCATGGATCAACTACAACAACCTTGGAAAAATTGATTAACACGTAAACAATCTGCCAGGAACATTTTATAGCAAAAGTAGAGCAAGATTGAGTCATGCTAGGGGACTCCATAAATGCAAACAAGGACATGGATGGATAGAGCACAATCAGATGCCCAAATCATCCTTACTGAACGTACTCAAAAGAGGCATGAATCACTCTGTAGCAACATGAATACATGGCATAAAAATAACATCAGGGAAATGACTTAGTAGAATTCTAAGTCCCTGAAATCAGCAACATCACGAGAGCTACTTTGCATGCATGTGCTATTCACCACATTGATCAAAAAAATACATGGCATACACCCCTGTAAAGACAGCATGGCATAGCCCAAAACACATGTAGAGCTCATGCTCATATGCAGGACACATTAATCATGGCAAAAATGACAAATGCTCATAATCTGTTAAGAAACAGAAACTAACATTTTATAGCACCCTTGCAACAGCATTTTAGGCATCAAGATGGACTCAAACAAGCATGGTGCAATGGAACAAAATGAAGAGGACATCATGATGAACAATTTGATATGCCACACGCATGAAACGGAGCTACGATGACAGAGTTATGATGCGATGAACATGGCTAACAAATAACAGAAAAGGACTTAGAGGAAAATGGGTCAACCCTAGGGTTTCGGATCCGATCCAGGTCTGGGCGCACGGTCTTCGAGGATGGCCGGAGAAGGCTCGCCAGAGTTCGGGGAGGAGGTGGCCGGAGAGAGCTCGGGGAGGCGCCGGCGGGCTTGAGGACGACGGGGCCGGGTCGACGGAGTCCTCATGTGGAGGATGGAGCGGCGTCGGCGGTGGCCGGCGAGCTGCGGGCGAGGTGGCCGGCGAAGGCGGCGGAGGCGGCGCGGTGGAGGTTCGCGGGCGGCGCGCGGTGGAAGACGGGCCGCGGGGGCCGGGCATGGGCCAGGCGGGCCGGCGGCGCGGGGGCGGCGGGTGCGCCACGTGGCAGGCGGCGATAGGCGCGGTGGGGTGGCGAACGCGTCCAGCCGGAGCGGACGTGTTCGGCGGCGCGGAGGAGCGGGGCTAGGGTTTCTGGACCGCGAATTTCGGAGGGGGAGGCCTATTTATAGATTCTGCGAGCTAGGAGAGTCCAAATGGAGTGCGTTTTTCGGCCACGCGATCATGATCAAACGACCGAGAGGATGGAGAGGGTTTGGATGGGTTTTGGGCCACTTTGGAGGGGTGTTGGGCTGCAACACACACGAGGCCTTTACGGTTCCTCGGTTAACCATTGGAGTATCAAACAAACTCCAAATGGCACGAAACTTGACAGGCGGTCTACCGGTGGTGTACCAAGGCCGCTTGACAAATCTAAGTCCATTCTGAGAAAGTTTAACACCCACACATGAAACGAGGAAAAAGGGGACGCCGGAGGACATAGGAGTGTCGGATCGCAAAACAGACAACGGGGAAAATGCTCGGATGCATGAGACGAACACGTATGCAAATGCGATGCACATGATGACATGATATGAGATGCATGACATGGACAAAATGCAAAATGAAGACAAAACCCAACCACGAGGGAATATCATAACTTAGAGCCGAAAATGGCAAGAGTTGGAATACAAATACGGTAAATTACATCCGGGGCGTTACAACACTCCACCACTATGAAAGGATCTCGTCCCGAGATCTAGGACTGGAAAAACTCTGGATATTCAGAACGGAGGTGGTCCTCGCATTCCCAGGTGGCTTTCTCGGTCAGAATGATGTGACCACTTCACTTTCAGAAATTTGATAGACTTTTTGCGAGTCTTGCGCTCAGTTTCTTCAAGAACAGCAACGGGGTGCTCATGATAAGATAGGTCTTCTTGGAGATCAATCTCTTCGAAGTTGATGGTGCGGTGAGGAGTCTTGAAACACTTGCGAAGCTGAGACATGTGAAATACGTCGTGCACATTTGCAAAGTTGGACGGAAGCTCAAGTTGATAGGTGAGATCGCCTCTTTTGCCAATGATCTTGAAAGGACCCACGTATCTAGGGGCAAGCTTCCCTTTGATACCGAAGCGACGAGTACCTTTCATTGGAGAGACGCGGAGGTAGACATGGTCTCTGATCTCGAAAGCCAAGTCATGATGCTTGCTATCATAGTAACTCTTCTGGCGCGATTGCGCGGCTTTGAGATTTTCACGAATGACTTTGCACATTTCTCAGCCTCTGAGATTAAGTCATTGCCAAGAAGTTGGTGTTCACCAGTCTCTGACCAATTAAGAGGGGTATGACACTTTCTGCCATAGAGAATCTCGAATGGGGCCTTGCCCGAACTCGCTTGGAAGCTGTTGTTGTAGGAGAACTCGGCATATGGAAGACAATCTTCCCACTTCATACCGAAGGAAATGACACAAGCCCTGAGCATATCTTCAAGAATTTGATTGACTCGCTCGACTTGTCCACTAGTTTGAGGATGAAAAGTTGTGCTGAAGCGAATGTTGGTGCCCATAGCCTTCTGAAAGGAATCCCAGAACTTAGAAGTAAAGATGCTTCCACGATCTGAAGATATCAACTGCGGAATGCCGTGCAAGGAGACAATCCTGGAGGTATATAGCTCTGCCAACTAAGTTGTTGTGATAGATTCTTTGATAGGAAGAAAATGAGCCACTTTAGTAAGCTTGTTGATGATGACGAAGATAGCATCATTTCCACACTTGGACTTGGGAAATCCAGTCACTAAGTCCATCTCAATATGGTCAAACTTCCATTCTGGAATGGCAAGAGGTTGGAGGAGACCAGCTGGCCGTTGGTGCTCTGCTTTCACTCTTCTGCATACATCACATTCATTCACGAACTGAGCAATCTCGCGCTTCATTCGAGTCCACCAATACGACTGCTTGAGGTCATGGTACATCTTTGTACTTCCAGGATGAATAGATACGAGTGAATTGTGAGCCTCGTTCATAATGACTTTATGAAGGTCACCCTTAGGAACAACAATTCGATCCTCGAAGAATAGAGTATCTTTGTCATCAAGGCGATAGCACTTGTACTTGGGTTGGCTCTTGGCAATCCCAATCTTCACCTTCTTCACCATTGCATCAAGAAGTTGAGCCTCAGGAATCTGATCTTCCACAGTAGGAGAGACTTGGAGGTTGGCAAGGAAACCTTGAGGAACAACTTGGAGATTAAGTTTGCGGAAAGCTTCACAAAGATCCGGTTGGAAGGGCTTGAGAATCAAACTGTTACAGTAAGCCTTCCTGCTCAATGCGTCAGCAATGACATTGTCCTTGCCTGGAGTATATTCAATACTTGGATTATACTCTTGAATCATTTCGACCCAATGAGTCTGCCTAAGGTTGAGGTTGGGCTGAGTGAAGATGTACTTGAGACTCTTATGATCAGTGAAGATGTCCACTTTCCTTCCCAACAAGAGATGTCTCCATGTTAAAAGAGCATGGACAAGTGCCGCCAACTCGAGGTCATGAGTGGGGTAGTTCTTTTCATTGGGCTTCAACTGGCGAGAGGTATAGGCCACAACTTTCTTCTCTTGCATTAACACAACACCGAGACCTTGAAGGGAAGCATCACAGAAAACCTCGAATGGTTTGGATTCATCGGGAGGAGTCAGAACTGGAGCTGTGACTAACTTATCTTTGAGGGTGTTGAAAGCGATGTCACATTCAGGCGTCCAGACATACTTCACATGCTTCTGGAGAAGGTTGGAAAGAGGCTTCGCGATCTTAGAGAAATTCTCAACGAATCTTCGACAATAGCTTGCGAGTCCAAGAAAGCTGTGGAGCTGCTTCACATTCTGAGGCGGTTCCCAATTCACAATTGCAGATACCTTCTCAGGATTAACAGCTATGCCCTTGGCTGAGATGATATGCCCAAGGTATAGAACCTCATCGAGCCAAAACTCGCACTTTGAAAACTTCACATAGAACTGATGTTCTCTGAGTTTGTCCGGCACCAATCTCAAATGCTTGGCATGATCCTCCTTGTTCTTGGAAAAGACCAAAATATCATCGAGATAGACCAAGACGAAGTCATTTGTGTAAGGGTTGAAGATGAAGTTCATCATGCGAGAGAATATTGGAGGAGCATTGACAAGGCCGAAAGACATGACAGTGTATTCATAAGAACCATAGCTTGTTCTGAATGCTATCTCGGGGATATCTTGTTCACGAATTGGAATCTGATGATAGACCATACGAAGGTCAAGCTTGGAGAATACTTGAGCACCTTTGAGTTGTTAGAAAAGCTCATTGATGTTGGGAAGTGGGTACTTGTTCTTTATGGTCTTCTTGTTCAATGGGCGGTAGTCGACACAAAGTCGGTCCGTGCCATCCTTATTCTTGACAAAAAGAACACCACAACCCCAAGGAGAAGAACTTGGTCGGATCAGACCCATACGCTCTTGTATATCGAGTTGTTTCTTAAGACCCTTCAACTCTTCTGGTCCAAGCTTGTAAGGACGTTTGCCAACAGGTTCCATGCCAGGCTCAAGATCAATGACGAATTCAACTGGTCGGTGAGGAGGCATTCCTGGAAGCTCTTCTGGAAAGACATCTTGATATTCACAAACGACTGGAATCTGAGAGATGGCATTCAACTCTCCTTTCTCATGGAGAGAAAATAGTCAAATTGTATCATCACGAGCGGCAAAGATGATTACATCCTCAGACGAGTGTGTCAATTGAATCTGCCTGGCAGCACAATCAAGTTGAGCCTTGTGCTTAGAAAGCTAGTCCATGCTGAGAATTAGATCAATATCCGAGTTACCAAGAACAATTGGAGATGACAGAAACTTATAGTCGCCCATCTTGATAGAAACATCCGGAACCATAGAGCTTGCGTTCATGAATTTACCTGGAGAGGCAACTGATAACTGCCTAGGAAAATCTTGGAAAGGCAACTCATGCTTAGATGCAAATGGTCTTGAAATGAAACAATGCGATGCACCAGTATCAAAAAGGACTTTTGCAGGAATATCATTAACAGGAAGATTACCCATGATCACTTCTGGAGAGTCCTCTGCCTGAGCTGCGTTCATCAAGTTGACCTTTGTAGACTTGGGATTATGCTTGACCACTGCATTGCTGGCAGATCTCACAGGAGGAGGAGGCGGAAGACGCCTCTGGTTGAAGCATTTGTTTGCATAGTGACCCTTCTGCTGACACTTGTTGCACGTAACCTCTGAGAGCGTACGGTGATACAGAGCACTTGACCTTGGAGCATGAGACGAAGCTTTGTTCTGAAAGCCTGGGTTGTGTGGGTGGGAAGATCCATTGCCACCTTTGCTCTTCTGCTGGTAAGGCTGACGGAACGGAGGAGGAGGAGGCAACCAGATTTTTGCTGCTTAGCTGCCACTTGAGTTGAAGAAGAAGGACTTGCATCCCTGACTCTCTTCTTAGAAGCATCGCACTTGAGCTGAGCAGCCTCTTGCTTTAGTGCCATGTTGTAGAACTCATCATACTGTTTCGGCTCAAAAAGCACGAGAGCTAGTTGCAGATCTTCTCTGAGACCACCTCTAAATTGATAAATCATGCTCTCCTCATCAGGGACG
Organism: Triticum urartu; assembly: GCF_003073215.2. Taxonomy (NCBI): domain Eukaryota; kingdom Viridiplantae; phylum Streptophyta; class Magnoliopsida; order Poales; family Poaceae; genus Triticum; species Triticum urartu. The sequence goes on along the minus strand of NC_053024.1, from coordinate 291,437,335 downwards.
TCTTGCTTGGCGAAGCGAGCGAGCCTCTGGAACATGATGTTGTATTGGTAAACAGACATACTGCCTTGCTTCAGATTTCGGAACTCCTCATACTCTCAACAACACTCTGAGGAATGTGGTGAGCTTTGAAGTCTTGGCAGAAATCATCCCAGGTAATCACACGACCTCCTCTGGAATCTTTGTATTGTTGATACCACTCAGCAGCTTGGTCTTTGAGTTGGAACGAAGCAAACTTGACAAAGTCTGGAATTAGGGCACCAACCACGAATAGGAGCTGTATAGAACTCCGGAAAGAGACCTTTGATGAAGTCGGCATCCTCCCAAGTGGCATTTGCTTGATCCAAACTAGCCCACTTCCTTGGTTGCTGAAAAACCATGCAACGCAAGTAATTTTCCACACACTGATTCACACGTTCTGTCTGGCCATATGATTGTGGGTGATAGGCAGAGCTAAACGGCCTGACATTGCTACACTCAAAATGTTTGCAGATATCCACGAGCCAATCGTCAGCGTCTGTGGCCTCGACACAGTTACTGAAAGACTTCGGCTGGTTTACGAGTAACTGGTTGAGGGTAGCAAAATGAACTTGATTGTTGCCATGGCCTTGATTTCCTTGGTTGCGCTCTTGCAAGAATTGCATAAGCATCTGCGTGTTGGCGTTGGTGGCGGCCATCACAGCTTGCCATGCCTCCGGAGGTGGAGGTGGTAGCGGTGGTTCTGGATTCTAACGCGTTGGAGGAGCTATCCTGAAGAGGGTGACATCCGTTAGCATCTTGACAGACATATATTCAAGCTGAATCAATGCATCGAAATTGCAACATATAGCCTTAACATTCTAACAAGAATGAACGAATGAATTCCAAAGTAAATGATCACACTTCCATAAATTGAGAGGCCACTTAGATGGAGATAGATGAATAAAACAACAAGGTACGGACATGAACAAATAATTGGTAAGGATTACCCAATCACAAACCAACTATCTACGGAAAGAAATACTAGAGCTACATGAATTCCCACCTATAAAACTCCCGAAACTTTCTGGTTATGCAATCGGGTGTTGGGGATACAGGGGAAGCATAATATCTCACCCAAAACTAGCAAATACTACATCCAGCTGTATCCATCCTTCAACACATAACCAAGAAACCTTCGGAAATCATTTACCTCAACCTTCGAAAAGCATCCGTTATAAGAGTTATGGCAATACTCCCGAACTCCCGCCCCAGTACTGGGTGGCGTCGAGGTTATCTCACCAACAACTGCATAAAGGAGATTTCGATGTCGGCGAAACTCAGGTATTCCAGAACTGCAACGATAAAATTGTGATGACAACACCTTGGAGCTCAACTCCCCGGGACACTGCCACAACCCCTGAATGTCAGGAGGCACCAAGAACAATGTTCTCGTCACAAAACCATCAAAACGATTCCAAGATACCTGCGTGATCCTAAAAAAATTTTCGTGAAATTTGAGAAGAGAAGAGTCAAAACTCTACGTCAAGAAGCCTCACCAGAGCGACGAAGGGACTGAGGAGTAAAAAGAATCCTGCTCTCCGATATATATAATCCTATAAGACTCAAAACATTTTTCTAGACACAACAACGCCAATGATTCGATCAAGCAGGGGGCTCCTAAGTCGGGGAAGGCTCTGATTACCAACTTGTAACGCCCCGGACACACCCGCCGGTGGTCGTTACTCCTGGCGGGATCTAGACTGGCCCCACATATCAATACTAGTCTTTTCTGCGCACTTTGTCCTCACTCGTGCGCACCCGGGAGCAACTTCCCGATCGGTCACCCATCATGACACTACTCCAAGCTGAGCACGCTTAACTTTGGAGTTCTGTCCGAATGGGCTCCCGGAAAAGAAGGAATTCCTTATTGATATGAGTAGTCTATCATCCCTAATAAGCCAGTCCATCACAATGCTGGATTGAGATTGTGGAGACAGTCTGATCCCGATGCTGTGAGGAGAAGGACTGCAGTTGACTACAGGTTCCACACAAAAGAACAGCAAGACTTCTATGAAACTATTTTGCTTAACAAGAAGCCCATTGTCTGTGACATGAGATGGGTTGATTGGGAATTCATCAACGAGAATGAAGATCAGTTCCCAGGAGTATATGACAGTTTCACAGCATGTGGAGTAGATGAGTTTGTTGGACAGAAGCTCACAAAATGGAATGGTGAGCTGATCATGCAGTTTTACTCCACTGCTCACTTTTACCAAGATGGGAAGATCATTTGGATGTCAGCAGGTACTAGGTACCAGTCCACTATTGAAGAATGGGCCAAGCTGATAAATGCCCTAGAGGAACACGAGGATGACTTGGATGTGTCTGCCAAGAAGAAGAAAGACCACAACACTATGGCAAACATGTACAAGGAGATCCCAGATAAAGCTTTGGAGACTCACAAGCTTGGATCAGTACATTACTTGTTGTCTAGTCTACCTACCATCAACTGGATCCTTAGGCACACATTGCTACCCAAGTCAGGAGATCATAAAATGATCAGAGGGCATTCTATCAACCTGCTACAAAATTTTTATGTCCCTCAGAAGTTCAAGGTCATGAGTCTGATTGTAGAGACAATCAAGAGGACTGTCGCTGACCAGAAGAGAAGCTGTGGGTATGCTCCACACATTCAGGAGCTCATCAACTGCAAGATGGGCACAGGAACATATCTGTTGGATAAGGAGCATCTACCCTTATATGTTAATTTTGAAGACAACACTATAGTGATGAATGAGGAGGAACCATCATCAGTTCAAGCACAAAATAAGAGAGCTAAAGCAAAGGCTGAGAAAGCTACTAAGATGCCAAGTGTTGAAGAGGCATCTCAAATTTTCCTGAAGAGCAAGCAAGATCAACTTGCATATCTGATCCAGTCTACACTAAGGATTCAGAAGGGCTTGGCCACCCTGAATCAAAACTAGGAGAGCTTGGAGAGGATCGTAGAAACTAAATTTTATGATCTTAATCTGAAGGTAACTGAGATTCAAACAGCAGTTGAGTAGCTCCAGGAGGAAGCAGAAGAGAAGAGAGGGAAGGCAATTACTGATGCATTTTAGCGAGTGCCTAGGGGAAAGAGGTCTGCTGCAGTGCATGTACTTGATACAAGAGCAACAACATCAACACCAGCAGCCACAGCCTTAGTACCACCTCCAGCAACCACTCCACCAGCTCCAACTACATCAACGGATTCCTTCATCCTTGGAGTTCTCTCTACACCACCTCCCGAAGACCAAGCCTGGGAGACGCATAGCACTATGCATATTTGAAATTTTTTGTAACTTGTTGCCAAAGGGGGAGAAATATGTATAGATCATAGGCTTCGAGAGAGTGGTTTGCTTCTTTGCCTTTTGGTTGGACTTTTTATTGTATGCCTGTGTGAGATACTTTATGTCCTTGTGTGAGATACTTGTGTGATCATGTGATTGATCATATGTTACTTTACTGCTTGCTTGGATGATATTATCTTTTATTTCTCTATATGATCATTCACTTTGCTTGGTGATGAGCGCATGCTTTTAAGTTATATCATTTTGAGCGCTCCACCAAGATGTATGTGACATGGAAGAGTGACCCATGATCCTAATCGATTGTGCATTTGCATTAAAAAGCAAATTTTAAATAATGCACAAATTTAGGGGGAGCTCTTACTTATCACATACTTCTCAAAGTGGCGATGTATTTCAATCTTATAATCATTTGTCGAAGCTTTGATCTATATGTTGTCATCAATTACCAAAAGGGGGTGATTGAAAGTGCAACTATCCCTGGGTGGTATTGGTAATTCCTAACAACATATAGCTCACTGAGCTAATACTATTTCAAGATAAATATTTCAGGAAAGCTCAATGATTTGCATGGCATGGATTAGAAATGTGGACCCCTCAAAATGCTAAGGACAAAAGATTGTCTCAAGCTCTAAAGCTCAAGACTCTACATTTTACCTTTTAGTGATCCAAGATCACATTGAGTCCATAGGAAAAGCCAATATCATTAAAAGGGGATGAGGCATTGCTTAATGAGGTTTTTTGCTCAAAATGCTTAGTGATATGCTCCAAAACCCTCAGCCACTTTCTCATATCCACATATGTCCCAAACCAAAAGTCAAACTCGGCCCCACCGAAATTTTCCATCCAGCGCCACCGAGTTCAGTTGACATAGCCACTGCCACAAAACCCTAGTCACTTCGGTCCCACTGATAGGGATCTCGGTCTCACCGAGATGGGATTGCAAACTCTCTGTTTCCCTTCGCAATGTTTCGGTCTAACCGAGATGAGCGATCGGTCCCACCGAGTTCGTAATGCAAACTCTCTGTTTCCCCTTCGTAACATTTCGGTCCAACCGAAATGAGCGAATCGGTCCCACCGAGTTTGCCAGACCAACTCTCTATTTGCTTATTACCAAAATCGGTCCCACCGAGTTTGAGTAATCGGTCTCACCGAGATTACATTATGCCCTAACCCTAATGAAATCGGTCCCACCGAGTTGACATGTCAGTCCCACCGAAAATCCTATTGTTCACATTTTGAACTGAATCAGTCTGACCGAGTTTTCTGATTTGGTCCCACCAAGTTTGGTAAATTGTACTCCCTCCATTCCACAATGTAGTGCTTCCTCTATCCTCATGCTTCAACTTTCACCATAAATTTAGCTACCAAGACCGATTGCGGCGGGAACAAAAGTTATATCAGTGATTCATATTTGAACGAAGTTTTTGATTATAAAATTTTTTCTCCCGCGGCAGTTAGTCTCGTTGGCTAAATTTATGGTCAAAGTTGGACCTCAGGAAGCGCGGGTGCACTATATTTTGGAATGGAGGGAGTATGTAACGGTTAGATTTTGTGTGGAGGCTATATATACCCCTCCACCCACTCTTCATTCGAGGAGAGAGCCATCAAAACATGCCTACACTTCCATCATACATTTTCTGAGAGAGAACCACCTAAACTTGTGTTGAGGTCAAGATATTCCACTCCAACCACATAAATCTTGATCTCTAGCCTTCCCAAGTTGCTTTCCACTCAAATCATCTTTGCACCAAATACAATCCTATGAGAGAGAGTTGAGTGTTGGGGAGACTATCATTTGAAGCACAAGAGCAAGGAGTTCATCATCAACACACCATCTATTACCTTCTGGAGAGTGGTGTCTTCTAGATTGGTTAGGTGTCACTTGGGAGCCTCTGTCAAGATTGTGGAGTTGAACCAAGGAGTTTGTACGGGCAAGGAGATAGAATACTTCGTGAAGATCTACCCTAGTGAGGCAAGTCCTTCGTGGGCGATGTCCATGGTGGGATAGACCAGGTTGCTTCTTCGTGGACCCTTTGTGGGTGGAGCCCTCCGTGGACTTGCGCAACCGTTACCCTTCGTGGGTTGAAGTCTCCATCAACATGGATGTACGATAGCACCACCTATCGGAACCACGCCAAAAATCTCCATGTCTAGATTGCGTTTGCTCCCTCCAAACTCCTCCCTTTACCTTCATGTGCAATGTTTTACATTCCGCTGCTATACTCTTACACTTGCATGTGTAGGTTGTTTACTTGACTTGTGCTAAGTTGCTAGAATCTGCCAAGACTTAAAATTGGGAAAATGCTAGATTTTTATTTGGTCAAGTAGTCTAATCACCCCCCTCTAGACATACTTTCGATCCTACACTTGGACAAAACTATCCAATCATGGTGAAAGGCGATCCAGCTGTTGTTGACACAACCTTACTACCATTTATGAGAAGCAACTGTATGTATACCTCGGACATTTCTATGCTTCCCTACCGTGGCTATCACAATATGGGTCATGAAATAGGCCGCTTCAGCCTGGATGAGCAGTCCTGCATTGGTCTCGAGATTGACAGTAGCTGGCCCTTCTGAGAGAAACTCTTCTGGTTCAAAGCAAGCGTTTCCAACGCCAAGGATTGGTTGAGCTGAAGTTCACTTCATTGCTTGTTATTTGTTGTGTGATGGAAACTTTAGTATTTACTAGAATGTTTTGTTGGAACTAATCTATAATCCAACATCTATCCTCGTTGTCATTGTGTGTTGATGACTTGTTGTATGTAATGAATGGCACATTTGCATATGCATGCCATAAACTCAATTTATAGATGGTTTTCGACTCACTTCTTGGAGTGTTAGTGTCGTAGTAGTATAGCTAGCATCCGTAGTAGTATGAAGTTGCCACATGACATAGAGCCAACCAATAGTTAGTTCTAGTTAGATCAACTATAGCTAGGTGTCACACGGAGGCCGAGAAATATGCTGATAGCATGACTGCGTGAGGTGGGCTTGTACGTAGTATGATGTAGGCACAGGGCTGGTCGTGTTTCCTACTCCTCCGGTCTAAATGTGGAGAAGATTTGGTCAAGTTCTTCCTCCTTTTGCCGACACGTGGGACATCCAACATCCAGGCCGTGTCTCATGCAAGAAAATGGAGTGGTAGTTGAAGCCACATGATGTGCATCTTGGGTTAAACTGTAAATAGAATCTTACTACTCTTGAGTAACTCCAAAAGCGGCCACCGAAGATCTTTATTGGATTTGTTTTTCATCACCAGCACGCCAAGGTGAAAGATGTGCATGTTCAGTGGGTCCTCTTGCATTTTCACTAACATGTGGGAGCGCATGTGAGCAAACAGACGATGGGCTCCATGCCTTTGCTGGCTGGCTGAGAAGAGAGATAGAGGAGGGTTGAGCACGGACTCCATGAAATTTGTTCTACGTAACCAGCACCTCGATATAGGCTCGATATAGTGGGGTGGCATGGGCCATAACTAGCATTCACGTCTACCAGTACGGCACATGCCACCCACACGAGTCCCATCCGACACCAATTTTCTTGGAGTCCGTGCTACAACCATCTCTTCACCCTCCTGTTTTCTCAGCCATCAAGCGGTCGGCGGGGTGGGGTTTGCCGATAGTCGGTTTGCTCAACTGCGGTCCCACTTGTAAGTGAAAATGCAACACAGCACACATTCCCCCTTGAGCGGCGTGCCGGACCAACCGTTTGGGGGTGTGATGTGAACACAGTAGGTTTTCCCTTTTGAACTGGTAACTTGTAAAATTTGGTTCTGCTCCATGGCGCGACCGATAGATAGAAATAACGATTTCCCTAGAGTAAAGAGAAGTTTGGTTCTAGCGTGGTTCATGCATGGAGTATGCACAAAAATTATGAAGTTGATGCGAAATGTAAGATAATTACTAGTAGTACCATATACTACTACATGTTTTTGATGGAAGGATAAAGATACATACGGATCCATCAACGACATCCTCACGCCCTAGTGCGCCGGGTCATGAACCGACGTGTGAGGAGCAGCGGCGTTGGTGGCAAGCTCAACGTGCTTCTGAACAATGCCGTCCAAGGTTGCCCTGCGGGTCAAGGAGGCCAGTGACCTATCGTCCTCCTCTGGCACGTAGTAGTCCTTGTGGACGATTTGCGTGTAGACGTGGGTGATTATGTCGACGGTGTCCTGTTGCACCAGGTGTTGCGTGGCGAACGCGACCTTGAGCTGGACATTCTTCGGCGCGATGGAGGGCTGTCGCAGGGCCACCAGTGCGTTGAAGAGGTTGTCACCATAGAGGCCGTTGAGGGTGGCGGGCATTGCAGAGCCTGGGCGCGTGGGCTGGAGGTGTATGTCAAGGTCGTCCACGAGCTTCTTGACGATGGTGAACTTGTCAAGGAAGCCGATAAGGACCTCGTCGAACAAGGAGACGAAGCTATCATCCAAGCGGCCTCTCGCCCTGGCGGCCTCAAGCACAACCTGGAGACGTTCCCCGGTGCCGAGCCATAGGCTGGCATCGTGGACTATTGATACGTCCATTTTTCATCATGCTTTTATATCAATATTTCTTGCATTATGGGCTTTTATTTCACATTATGTCACAATACTTATGGATATTCTCTCTTATTTTACAAGGTTTACATAAGGAGGGAGAATGCTGGTAGCTGGAATTCTGGGCTGGAAAAGGAGCAAATATTAGAGACCTATTCTGCACAACTCCAAAAGTCCTGAAACTCCAAGGAATACCTTATAATAAATAATGAAAAATCCTCGCCAAAGATGAAGACCAGGGGTCCCACACCCTATCCACGAGGGTGCCCCCCCTAGGGCGCGCCCCCTACCTCGTGGGCCCCCTGGTGGCTCTCTGATGACCATCTTCTGCTATATGAAGTCTTTCGTCGAGAAAAAAACCAGAAGCAACCTTTCGGGACGAAACTCCGCCGCCACGAGGCGGAACCTTGGCGGAACCAATCTAGGGCTCCGACAGAGCTGTTCTGCCGGGGAAACTTCCCTCCCGGAGGGGGAAATCATCGCCATCATCATCACCAATGCTCCTCTCATCGAGAGAGGGCAATCTCCATCAACATCTTCATCAGCACCATCTCATCTCAAAACCCTAGTTCATCTCCTGTATCCAATTCTTGTCTCCAAGTCCGGGATTGGTGCTAGTAGGTTGCTAGTAGTGTTAATTACTCCTTGTAGTTGATGCTAGTTGGTTTAATTGGTGGAAGATCATATGTTCAGATCCTATATACATATTAATACCCCTCTGATTATGAACATGTTTATGCTTTGTGAGTAGTTACGTTTGTTCGTGAGGACAAGGGAGAAGTCTTGCTATTAGTACTCATGTGAATTTGGTATTCGTTCGATATTTTGATGAGATGTATGTTGTCTAGCCTCTAGTGGTGTTATGTGAACGTCGACTACATAACACTTCACCATTATTTGGGCCTAGAGGAAGGCATTGGGAAGTAATAAGTAGATGATGGGTTGCTAGAGTGACAGAAGCTTAAACCCTAGTTTATGCATTGCTTCGTAAGGGGCTGATTTGGATCCATATGTTTCATGCTATGGTTAGGTTTACCTTAATACTTTTGTTGTAGTTGCGGATGCTTGCAATAGAGGTTAATCATATGTGGGATGTTTGTTCAAGTAAAAATAGCACCCAAGCACCGGTCCACCCACATATGAAATTATCAAAGTACCGAACGCGAATCATATGAACGTGATGAAAATTAGCTTGACGATATTCCCATGTGTCCTTGGGAGCGCTTTTCCTTATATAAGAGTTTGTCCAGGCTTGTCCTTTGCTACAAAAAGGATTGGGCCACCTTGCTGCACTTTATTTACTTTTGTTACTTGTTGCGTTACAAATTATCTTATCACAAAACTATCTGTTACCACTTATTTCAGTACTTGTAGAGAATACCTTGCTGAAAACCGCTTATCAGTTCCTTCTACTCCTTGTTGGGTTCGACACTCTTACTTATCGAAAGGACTACGATAGATCCCCTATACTTGTGGGTCATCAAGACTCTTTTCTGGCGCCGTTGCTGGGGAGTGAAGCGCCTTTGGTAGGTGGAATTTGGTAAGGAAAAGTTTATATAGTGTGCTGAAATTTACTGTCACTTGTTACTATGGAAAGTAATCCTCTGAGGGGCTTGTTTGGGGTATCTTCACCCTGACCAGTAGAGCAAAGAGTTGCTCCTCAACCTACTGAACCTATTGAAAATGAAATTCCTTATGAGTATCCTTCGGGTATGATAGAAAAACTGCTAGCTAATCCTTTTACAGGAGATGGAACAAAGCATCCTGATGAACACCTAATATATGTGGATGAAGTTTGTGGATTATTTAAGCTTGTAGGTATACCCGATGATGTTGCCAAGAAGAAGATCTTCCCTTTATCTTTGAAGGGAGACGCATTGACATGGTATAGGCTATGTGATGATACGAGATCATGGAACTATAGAAGATTGAAATTGGAATTTCATCAAAAGTATTACCCTATGCATCTTGTTCATCGTGACCGCAATTATATATATAATTTTTGGCCTCACGAAGGAGAAAGCATCGCTCAAGCTTGGGGGAGGCTTAAATCAATGTTATATTCATGCCCCAATCATGAGCTCCCAAGAGAAACAATTCTTCAAAAAATTTATGCTCGGTTTTCTGAAAATAATCGCACCATGCTCGATACTTCTTGTGCTGGCTCTTTTATGATGAAGACTATTGGTATTAGATGGGATTTATTGGATAGAATTAAACGCAACTCTGAAGATTGGGATCTCGACGAAGGTAAGGAGTCAGGTATGACACCTAAGTTTGATTGTGTTAAATCTTTTATGGATACCGATATTTTCCGTAAGTTTAGCACTAAATATGGACTTGATTCTGAGATAGTAGCTTCTTTCTGTGAATCTTTTGCTACTTATGTTGATCTTCCTAAGGAGAAGTGGTTTAAATATCATACTCCCATAGAAGTCAAAGTAGCTGCACCAATTAAAGTTGAAGAAAAGACTGTAACTTATAATGATCCTATTGTTCCTACTTGTTATGTTGAGAAACCACCTTTCCCTGTTAGGATAAAGGATCATGCTAAAGCTTCAACTGTGGTTCGTAAAAGAAATGTTAAAACATATACACCTCCTGAGCAAGTTAAAGTTGAACCTAATATTGCTATTGTTTAAGATCTCTTGTCTGATAATATAGATGGGCATGTTATTTACTTCTGTAATGAAACTGCTAGAATTGCTAAACCCTGTGATACATATAAACCTAGACCTGTGGTAGGCATGCCTTTTATTTCTGTTAAAATAGGAGTTCATTTTTATCATGGCTTATGTGATATGGGTGCTAGTTCTAGTGCAATGCCTATTGACTTATACAAAGAAATTATGCATGACATTGCACCTGTTGAGTTAGAAGAAATTGATGTTACTATTAAACTTGCTAATAGAGATACTATTTCACCAATGGGAATTGTTAGAGATGTTGAAGTCTTGTGTGGGAAAACTAAATATCCTGCAGATTTTCTTGTTCTTGGTTCCCCACAAGATAGCTTTTGTCCCATTATATTTTGTAGACCCTTCTTGAACACTGTTAATGCTACCATAGATTGGACAAGGGATGTTGTTACTGTCGGCTTAGATGATATGACTCATGAGTTTAATTTCTCTAAATTTACTAAACAACACCATGAAGAAGACTTGCCTAGTAAGGATGAAATTATTGGTCTTGCTTCTATTGTCGTACCTCCTAGTGATCCTTTAGAACAATATTTGCTAGACCATGAGAATGATATGTTTATGAATGAAAGAAGGGAAATAGATGAAGTATTCTTTAAACAGGAACCTATTCTGAAACACAATTTTCCTGTTGAAATCCTAGGGGATTCCCCTCCACCTAAGGGTGATCCCGTGTTTGAGCTTAAACCGTTGCTTGATAATCTTAAATATGCTTATCTTGATGAAAAGAAGATATATCCTATTATTATTAGTGCTAACCTTTCAGAGCATGAAGAAGAAACATTATTGAAAACTCTGAAGAAGCACTGTGCTGCTATTGGATATACTCTTGATGATCTTAAGGGCATTAGTCCCACTCTATGTCAACATAAAATAAATTTGGAAGCAGATGCCAAACCAGTTCGTGATCCTCAACGACGTCTGAATCCTAAAATGAAAGAAGTGGTAAGAAAAGAAATACTAAAGCTTCTGGAGGCAGGTATAATTTATCCCGTTGCTGATAGTCAGTGGGTAAGTCCTGTTCATTGTGTCCCTAAGAAGGGAGGTATTACTGTTGTTCCTAATGATAAAGATGAATTGATTCCACAAAGAATTATTATAGGTTATAGGATGGTAATTGATTTCCGCAAATTAAATAAGGCTACTAAGAAAGATCATTACCCCTTACCTTTTATCGATCAAATGCTAGAAAGATTATGCAAGCATACACATTACTGCTTTCTAGATGGTTATTCCGGTTTCTCTCAAATACCTGTGTCGCCTAAAGATCAATCAAAGACTACTTTTACATGCCCTTTTGGTACTTTTGCTTATAGATGTATGCCTTTTGGTTTATGTAATGCACCTGCTACCTTTCAAAGATGCATGATGGCTATATTCTCTAACTTTTGTGAAAAGATTTGCGAGGTTTTCATGGATGACTTTTCAGTCTATGGATCTTCTTTTGATGATTGCTTGAGCAATCTTGATCGAGTTTTGCAGAGATGTGAAGAAACTAATCTTGTCTTGAATTGGGAAAAGTGCCACTTTATGGTTAATGAAGGTATTGTCTTGGGGCATAAAGTTTCTGAAAGAGGTATTGAAGTTGATAAAGCCAAGGTTGATGCTATTGAAAAGATGTCGTGTCCCAAGGACATCAAAGGTATAAGAAGTTTCCTTGGTCACGCCAGATTTTATAGGAGGTTCATTAAGGACTTCTCAAAAATTTCTCGGCCTCTGACTAATTTATTACAAAAAGATATACCATTTGTCTTTGATGATGATTGTGTAGAAGCATTTGAAATACTTAAGAAAGCATTAGTCTCTGCACCTATTGTTCAGCCACCTGATTGGAATTTACCCTTTGAAAATATGTGTGATGCTAGCGATTATGCTGTAGGTGCTGTTCTAGGGCAAAGAGTTGATAAGAAATTAAATGTTATCCATTATGCTAGTAAGACTCTAGACAATGCTCAAAGAAATTATGCTATGACTGAAAAAGAACTTTTAGCAGTTGTATTTGCTTGTGATAAGTTTAGACCTTATATTGTTGATTCTAAAGTAACTATCCACACTGATCATGCTGCTATTAAATATCTTATGGAGAAGAAAGATGCTAAACCTAGACTTATTAGATGGGTTCTCTTGCTACAAGAATTTGATTTACATATTGTTGATAGAAGAGGAGCTGAGAACCCCGTTGCAGACAACTTATCTAGGTTAGAGAATGTTCTTGATGACCCACTACCTATTGATGATAGCTTTCCTGATGAAAATTAAATGTCATAAGTACTTCTCGTAGTACCCCTTGGTATGCTGATTATGCTAATTACATAGTTGCTAAATTTATACCACCTAGCTTCACATACCAACAAAAGAAAAAGTTCTTCTATGATTTGAGACATTACTTTTGGGATGACCCACATCTTTATAAAGAAGGAGTAGATGGTGTTATTAGACGTTGTGTACCTGAGCATGAACAGGAACAGATCCTACACAAGAGCCACTCCGAAACTTATGGAGGACACCACGCGGGAGATAGAACTGCACATAAGGTATTGCAATCCGGTTTTTATTGGCCTACTGTCTTCAAGGATGCCCGTAAGTTTGTCCTATCTTGTGATGAATTTCAAAGAATTGGTAATATTAGTAGACGTCAAGAAATGCCTATGAATTATTCACTTGTTATTGAATCATTTGATGTTTGGGGCTTTGATTATATGGGACCTTTTCCTGCCTCTAATGGATATACACATATTTTAGTTGTTGTTGATTATGTTACTAAGTGGGTAGAAGCTATTCCAACTAGTAGTGCGGATCATAACACTTCTATTAAAATGATTAAAGAAGTTATTTTTCCGAGGTTTGGAGTCCCTATATATTTAATGACTGATGGTGGTTCACATTTTATTCATGGTGCTTTCCGTAAAATGCTTGCTAAATATGCCGTCAATCATAGAATTGCATCTCCGTATCACCCACAGTCTAGTGGTCAAGTAGAATTGAGTAATAGAGAACTCAAATTAATTTTGCAAAATACAGTTAATAGGTCTAGAAAGAATTGGTCCAAGAAACTTGATGATGCATTATGGGCCTATAGAACTGCATATAAAAATCCTATTGGTATGTCTCCGTATAAAATGGTATATGGAAAAGCATGTCACTTACCTATTGAACTAGAACATAAGGCATATTGGGCTATTAAAGAGCTCAATTATGATTTAAACTTGCCGGTGAGAAGAGGTTATTTGATATTAGCTCACTTGATGAATGGAGAACCCAAGCTTATGAAAATGCCAAGTTGTTTAAAGAAAAGGTTAAAAGATGGCATGACAAAAGCATACAAAAGCGTGAGTTTAATGTAGGTGATTATGTATTGCTATACAACTCTCGTTTAAGATTTTTTGCAAGAAAACTTCTCTCTAAATGGGAAGGCCCCTATGTTATCGAGGAGGTCTATTGTTCCGGTGCCATAAAAATCAAGAAATTCGAAGGCACAAATCCGAAGGTGGTAAACGGTCAGAGAATTAAACATTATATCTCAGGTAATCCCATAAATATTGAAACCAATATTATTGAAACCGTAACCTCGGAGGAATACATAAGGGACACTTTCCAGAACGTTTCAGACTCTGAAAGGAATAGGTATGTGGTACTGTAAGTAAACCGACTCCAAAAAAGTTTTTAAGGCAATATTTCTCTGTTTTGGAATATTTAGAAAAATAGAAAAAATAAGTAGCGGTCCGAGAAGGACACGAGGGCCCCACGAGGGTGGAGGGCGCACCCTACCCCCTTGGGCGCGCCCTACCCCCCTGGGCGCGCCCCCTACCTCGTGAGCACCTCATGTGCCTTCCGGACTCCGTTTTCCTGCACGATACGTATTTTGGTCAGTAAAAATTCATTATATATTCTCCCGAAGGTTTTGACTCCCGTATCACGCAAATATCCTCTGTTTTTGTTTCGAGCTGTTGCTGCTGTAGATTAGAGCAAGATGTCTTCTCAAGAGTCAGTCGGGGAGAGCCGGGTATCTAATCCGGCATCGGAACCAAGGGCAAACAGCGACCCTGACCACTTTGGGCCAACAATGGAGGAAGAGATGGAGGCTGACTTAATGAGGGTAGATGCCATGGAGGATCAAGAAGTCACCTCTCGCTTCCGAGCTGGGTTCACGATGGGGGAACTACAGAGCTCAGCTATTCCAAACTCGGTTATCCCTTCCAATGTTAGATTTCTTACTTATGAAAATATGAAGAGGAGTGTCACTTGTTATCCCGCAGCTATGAAACACCCTTGGGAGCAAGGAGCTTTAGCCGTCACAGGAAAGCTTCGTAAGGAAACAATGGACCTTAAGCATCAAGTCACCAAGCTCGAGGAGGAGAATCGTATCCTGAGAGGAATCATCGCCAAGAATATTTCACCAACAACAAAGAAGGAGACATAATCACATGGGAATGGGCACTCCCCTTGGCAAATGCCAAGCTTGGGGGAGGTGCCCCGGTATCGTATCACAATCACAACTCCTATCTTTACCGTTTTCCTTAGTTCGATCCTATTAGTAGTATTTTGATCTAGTAGAATAAAGTTTATGGCATGATCTAGTTTTGAGTTTTGCCTTATGATCTCTCTATGTAATTGAGTCCATGAGCTATATAATAAAGATTAGTGTTGAGTCAAGGGCTTGATTTTCTTGCTATGATCTTGGGTGAATAAAAGAAAATAGAAAAAGAATAAGAAGAAACAAAAGTACATATTGATCTTATTGATAGTAATGACTTCACATAGAAAGAGTGATGATTAAAAGTTGTTGGGAGTTGGCAGACATAGCTTTGGTCATCGTTGCAATTAATAGGAAGTAATAAGGAAAGAGAGGTTTCACATATAAATATACTATTATTGACATCTTTTATGATTGGGAGCACTCATCAAAATATGACATGCTAAAGAGTTGATGTTGGACAAGGAAGACAATGTAATGGGTTATGTTTTCTTATATCTGAGATAAAGTATGATGTCATGGATCATCCAACATGTTGAGCTTGCCTTTCCCCCTCATGCTAGCCAAATTCTCAGCACCAAGTAGAGATACTACTTGTGCTTCCAAATACCCTTAAACCAGTTTTGCCATGAGAGTCCACCATATCTACCTATGGATTGAGTAAGATCCTTCAAGTAAGTTGTCATTGGTGCAAAGCAATAAAAATTGCTCTAAATATGTATGATTAGTGTGGGCGAAATAAGCTTTATACGATCTTGTGATGTGGAAGTAATAAAAGCGACGGACTGCATAATAAAGGTTCATATCACAAGGGGCAATATAAAGTGACGTTCTTTCACATTAAGATTTTGTGCATCCAACCATAAAAGCGCATGGCAACCTCTGCTTCCCTCTGCGAAGGGCCTATATTTTATTATTATCTTCTACCTTATGCAAGTGTCATGGTGATCTTCACCTTTCCTTTTTCATTTTATCCTTTGGCAAGCCCAGCATGTTGGAAAGAACCTGATATATATATCTAATTGGATGTAAGGGGGCATGAGTTATTATTGTTGACATTACCCTCGAGGTAAAAGGTTGTGGGGCGAAACTATAAGCCCCTATCTTTCTCTATGTCCGATTAAAACTCCGTAACCACAAGTATTGCGTGAGTATTAGCAATTATGAAGGACTAGATGATAGTTGAGTATGTGGACTTGCTTTTTAGCTCTGACATAGACTCTTTCTGATGTTATGATAAATTGCAATTGCTTCAATGACTGAGGTTATAGTTTGTTGGTTCTCAATAAGGTTTCTGATTCATACTTTTGCATTGTGAATAGATCATCACTTGAACATAAGTAATCATATGACAATATCTATGTATGTTGCTGTTATGAGAATAATCATGATGCCCTCATGTCCGTATTTTATTTTTATCGACGCCTCTACCTCTAAACATGGGGACATATTTATTGTTATCGGCTTTTGCTTGAGGACAAGCGAGGTCTAAGCTTGGGGGAGTTGATACGTCCATTTTGCATCATGCTTTTATATCGATATTTATTGCATTATGGGCTATTATTTCACATTATATCACAATACTTATGGCTATTCTCTCTTATTTTACAAGGTTTACATAAGGAGGGAGAATGCCGGCAGCTGGAATTCTGGGCTGGAAAAGGAGCAAATATTAGAGACCTATTCTGCACAACTCCAAAAGTCCTAAAACTCCATGGAATACCTTATAATAAATAATGAAAAATCCTCGCCAAAGATGAAGACCAGGGGGCCCACACCCTGTCCACGAGGGTGGGGGGCGCCCCCCCATAGGGCGGGCCCCCTACCTCGTGGGCCTCCTGGTGGCTCTCCGATGACCATCTTCTGCTATATGAAGTCTTTCATCGAGAAAAAAAAACCAGAAGCAACCTTTCAAGATGAAACTTCGCCGCCACGAGGCGAAACCTTGGCGGAACCAATCTAGGGCTCCGACAGAGCTGTTCTGCCGGGGAAACTTCCCTCCTGGAGGGGAAATCATCGCCATCGTCATCACCAACGCTCCTCTCATCGGGAGAGGGCAATCTCCATCAACATCTTCATCAGCACCATCTCATCTCAAAACCCTAGTTCATCTCTTGTATCCAATTCTTGACTCCAAGTCCGGGATTGGTGCTAGTAGGTTGCTAGTAGTGTTAATTACTCCTTGTAGTTGATGCTAGTTGGTTTAATTGGTGGAACATCATATGTTCAGATCCTATATACATATTAATACCCCTCTGATTATGAACATGTTTATGCTTTGTGAGTAGTTACGTTTGTTCGTGAGGACAAGGGAGAAGTCTTGCTATTAGTACTCATGTGAATTTGGTATTCGTTCGATATTTTGATGAGATGTATGTTGTCTAGCCTCTAGTGGTGTTATATGAACGTCGACTACATAACACTTCACCATTATTTGGGCCTAGAGGAAGGCATTGGGAAGTAATAAGTAGATTGTAACATCCCAAATTTTCAATTTGGAATGTTATACACTAGATCATATGCATATCATATTTTCTTGCATTTTGGTTGATCCTAGAAATTTCACGCAACTCAAGGACCCTCGGAGAGAGTTGGAGATTTCGTTATTTTCATATTTGAGAGTTTTCTCGAATTTTGAAAAATAGGATCATTTGATTTATTTATTTTATCTTCAATAATTTTTCCGGTGTCAAAATATATGAGGGAGGGAATAATATGACTTTCCCAAATTTAGGAAAAATGAAGATATAATAAATAGATCAATTTTGCTTTCCGGTGTTTATTTGCATTTTATTCGGATAGGGAAAAATGCGCGTTTTCAAAAATTGCATTTTAGGTCCAGAGAAAAGTTCATTTTGTTCGGCTCATTTTTAGGAGTCGGGGAAATTTTACTTTAGATTTTTCGGAGTTCGTTTAGATCCCTTTTTGTTTTTTTTCTGCGTGAGGAAACTATTTAAAAAAAAATTGAGCAGCGCCTTGGGCCAAAGGCCCAAGCCAAGCCACCTACCGCCGTGCTCCCAGGCGCCAGGCGCCGAGCCAGGAGCCGGTCGGCCGCCGCCGCCTCTTGCTAGGACCGAATCCTTTTAGGATTCTAGGGCGCCCCCTTGTCCCTTTTCCTTATTCCGTTTATTTTCTAGATCTTTCCTACTCCTATTCTAATTCCTTGTCCTCTACCCCAAGTAAACCCCTTCCCTCCCCAATATAAATACCCAAGCACCCCCCCCTCTAAACACATCAAATCAAAGCCCTCCTCCACACCGCGCCTTGCACCGCCGCCACGCCGCATCACACCGCGCCCTGCGTCACCGCCGCCGCGCCGCCTCACCCGCGCCGCCACCCCACACTCGCGTCACCGCCGCCGCGCCGCCGCACCTTGCCGCCGCCACCCCACACCCGCGCCGCTGCCGCACCTTGCCCGCGCCGCCGCCCTACGCCGACGCCGCCGGAGCCCCTCACCGGAGACCTCGCCAAGGTTGCCCCGCGCTACATCTATTATTTTTCTCGGATCATTTTCTTCTAATCGTTCCGATTCTTTTCTTCTCTAAACCGTTCCGGTTTTCTAGATCAGTTTTTCGATCAGTTTTTCTTCTCCGAAACCCTAGATCGGATTCGTTTTCTTCTCCGATTTAGTTGCCTTTGGACCGTTCGCCGGACCGTTCGTCCTAACGAACGTGATCACCGGATTCTTCTAGGTTAACGACATCCGTTCGTTTAACCGTTCTTCTTTTTCTTTTCGTCGGATTTATTCCGCGATCGCGATCTCAGATCCGATCTTCTTCCTAGTCTATCTTTTCGCTCATTTATCGGAATCAGGTGATTCAAGCGCCTGGAGTTTCGTCTTGAAACCGCCGTTCCGTCTAATCAACTTGAACAAGCTTTTGTTACAGTAAAATTTTGACCTAGATTCAACTTGCTAGAACCGAGTTGTTTTCTTCCGCCGTTTGTTTTTCGTTCTTTCTTTGCAACCGGAGTTCTTAAGTTGAACTACTGGGTTCGATCTCTTGTTCGAGTTTTACCTGTGCATTAGATGAGTACTTATTGTATGCTTGTTGTTTGTCTGCGATAGATTACCCGGATTGCGCCGCTTGTTACTTCGAAACCCTAGGACTCGCGGATCATCAGCAAGGCAAGTAACACTTTGATCATACCCTTTCTACAACCCATGTTTTACTGCATTAGATCAATCCTCTCTCACTGCATGATTAGGATCTAATTAAATTGTGGGATGGGAAGTAGATGAGGTAGTACCTATTACCTGTATTATTATGAAACCTTTGGGAGTTACTTCTACGTTTGCTTATTATGCCATGCTATGCTAGTAGACGTGGATTGGGTGAGTAATATCCATGACAGATGTGAGATTGATAATTTTAATGGTTTATCTAAGGTGGCAACTTAAACACACATCTGGGTGGATTGAGGCACCTGATGTCTATCAGGACTTGCCTGTTTTTTTCGGACCGCCACCCAGGCTCAAAGGGATCATAAGATAATTCATGCTAGAAACTTCCATGTGCAGCCACATGCTACTATGGGCTCTAGCATAGTTGACTAAGTTGTGCGAACTCTTACGGGGTGGACTAGCAGATGTAGGGGATGTAGGTGTACCGGTCTACCCCACATGTAAGGTGCTAGTGCTTCTGAAAGACTATGTCTCGGTCATCCGTTCCTCAAACACCATGTAGTGTGAGAAAAAAAACGGAGGCGATCGAGTCATGTGGGGAAAAGTGCGCAAACCTCTGCAGAGTAACAAACTAATCATGATTAGCCGTGTCCCCGGTTATGGACAACTTGAGTATCTAGTACTTGAATATCATTGTGAATCTCAACATGTTACTTCTAATTAATGTTATTGGGTTTTAATTACTTTTAATTGGGATTGAGAATGCTGTCAACCATTCTCAATGTTTCACAACCACCATGATAGTAAATAAAATTTATTCCTTTGCAGTAGGGAAAAACTGGCTTTACGCAAAACTGTAACCATAGAGCTTTCCACCAGCCATATATGCATATAGTATAGCTGTTTCATTCCATTACTCTCTATGTGTTACTTTGCCAGCATATTCCATGTGCTGACCCGTTTTCGGGCTGCAACGTTAATGTTGCAGACTTTTCAGACGACGATTGAGGTGTTTTAGGTCGTGGTTCTATACTCAGTGATGCCGCTGGAGTTGATGGACCCATTTATCTTCCAAGTCTTCCGCTGTTATCTTTAAAATATGGCCTTAAGCCATATTTATTGTAATAAGTTCTTTTTGAGCCATCGATGTAATAAGTGTGTGATTGCAACTCTGCTATAAAACCTCGATGTACTGTGTGGTGTCAGCATTACTGATCCAGGGATGGTACCGTAGCACAGTAGACGTGACCCATTCGGGTCAGGTCGCTACAGAGATGGTATCAGAGCACACGCTGACTGTAGGACACGACCACTAAGTTAAAGCCATAGATCACTATTCTCTCCTCATTTTCTAACTCCTCATCTTTTCTACTCTATTAGGATGACGCACGCGAAGATTAAGTATGCTCAACCGGATGAAGGCACACCTTTTGGATTTCACCTGAAGGAAGTCACCAAGTACCTGAACATTGGATTACCAAGCTTCACGGGAACCTTCAACGCCACTCTGCCTGAAGAGGAGCGCTGGAAGATTCAAGCTCACGTTCCGGGAAGAACATTCGCGCCAATCACGAAGCCCATAGATAGTGTTTTCAATGCACCAACCTGGAGTCTAGGAAGGAGCATGGCAGCTCATATCACCATAGGACGCATTGGAGAAGTTTATCAAGAAGACCTCAAGGACACTATCTACCAGATTTGCGGACGCCGTGATGAACAATGGGAGTTAGTCAGCACCAAGAAAGATAGATCCATTGCATCTTTCATCCAGGAGTTAAACCAGCACATTCGACGCCACGAGAACCAGATGTGCAATGATATGATAGAGTTGAAGAATGCGAAGGCAAGGATCATCGAGCTAGAAGGAGAACTGAAGTCTACACGTAAGGACTACATGGACGAGATCGTAGCTCTAGCAAGGCACAATTGCGATCTTAAGTAGGAGACCGAAGAACTCAAGAGCAAGTTAGCATCCCAGGAGGACGACGAGTACGTCGCATGTCCGGACAACTACATCATCATCGACGACACCGATTCAGATCCAAGTGAACCCGACTTTGAAGACGAAGCTGGAGTAGATATCATGGAGTCTTCCACCGGTTCAAATTTCTAGATGACCACCAGATAGTAGTAGTATTCCCCCATGTAAACACATTATAGTCGAGCACTTTTGCGATAGTTAGACCGTTTGTAAGCCCTTGTTTGATTGATTGAAGTGAATTGTGTGCTTTTGCCTCATGTGCATATGGGTAGTGTTTTCCCTTTAGACCCCCTCTATTCTTAATTCTCGTCTTTTCTAAACCCTCAAATACCTCCGAGACGTGACAATGGATTTCCACCGGAGCTCACTCAGTTGATCCAGCAGCAGAATCAATTGATGCAGATGTTAGTTCAGAATCAGCAGAACAACAACAACAACCCACCACCACCACCTGTTGACCACTTAGCCCGTTTCCTTAGGCTGAATCCGCCAGTGTTTTCTAGTAGCACCGAGCCGATAGTAGCAGACGATTGGCTCCGCAAGATAGGAAGGGAGTTGACCACTGCAGGATGCATGGATGGTGAGAAAGTGAAGTTTGCCGCACACCAGCTTGACGGACCCGCGGCAGCATGGTGGGAGAATTTCACAGCCACTTACCCAGTTGACACTGTCACATGGGATCAGTTTCAGCAAGCTTTCCGCACTGCCCATGTTTCAGCAGGAGCTATGGCCATAAAGAAGCGTGAGTTTCGCAACTTACACCAAGGAGGAAGGACTGTTGGCCAGTATGTGGAAGAGTTTAGTAAGCTAGCCCGTTATGCCCCAGATGACGTTGCTACGGATGCAGCTAAGCAGGAGAAGTTTCTGGAAGGATTGAATGATGAACTAAGCATGCAGTTGATGGTAGCAAGTTTCAACAACTACCAGGAGTTGGTAGATCGTGCCATCATGATTGAAGGGAAGCAACAGCAGATTGAGAACCGTAAGAGGAAGTATGGACAGGGGAAGTATAACTCTGGAGCCCAGCAGAAGCCCCGTTTTACCCCTAAACCGGGATTTAAGTTTCAGCACACCCATGGAGGAGGTAGCTCGCACAACCATAATGGCCACAAGAATGGTAATGGGAATGGAGGAAGCAACGGCCAGAACCGAACAACCCCATCAACCCCAACCAAGAGAGACCTGAGTCAAGTCACCTGTTTCAAGTGTTCGAAGATCGGACATTATGCCAATGAATGTCCTGAAGGCCAGAATGGAAATGGCAATGGAAGCTCTGGGAAGAAGCCGAACCCTTTCAATAGGGGACAGGTGAACCACGTTAATGTGGAGGAGATTGAAGATCAGCCCGATGCAGTAATCGGTAAAATTTTGGTTAAGTCATTTACTGCACTCGTTCTTTTTGATACTGGTGCATCGCATTCATACATATCAAGGGGATTTGTGGAAAAGTATAGCCTGCCCACTAGGATTCTTAAAACACCTATGCTAGTAAGCTCGCCAGGAGCAGAATACATGGCCAGACAAGGATGTTTTCAAGTACCATTGAGTATAGGAAGGCATGTATTCCCAACGGATTTAATTATTCTGGAATCCCAAGGTCTGGATGTGATTCTTGGTATGGATTGGCTGTCGATGTATGGAGGAAACATCGATTGCGCCAGTAAGACAATTTTGCTTACCACACCAGAAGGAAGAAGGATCAAGTATGTATCCCGGCATGTGCCAAACAGGACACAAGTGAATTGCTTATCAGGAGTTGTGCAGGAGGAAGTACCAGTGGTAAAGGATTTTCCTGATGTATTTCCTGAGGAATTGCCAGGCATGCCACCGGATAGAGACATTGAGTTTTTGATTGAGTTATTCCCAGGTATAGGCCCAATATCGAAGCGACCGTACCGGATGCCAGCAAAGGATTTGGTGGAAATTAAGAATCAGATTAAGGAGTTATTGGATAAAGGTTACATTCGCCCAAGTTCTTCACCTTGGGGATCACCCGTACTTCTAGTGGAAAAGAAGGATGGATCATTAAGGATGGTTGTAGATTATCGGGGATTGAATGAAGTAACCATCAAGAACAAGTACCCACTGCCAATGATCAACGATCTGTTTGATCGATTGCAAGGAGCTAAAGTGTTTTCCAAGATCGATTTGCGATCAGGGTACCATCAGTTGAAGATTCAAGAGCAGGACATACCTAAGACAGCCTTCACCACAAGATATGGACTGTATGAGTATACCGTTATGTCATTTGGATTGACTAACGCACCTGCCTATATTATGAACCTGATGAACAAAGTGTTTATGGAGTTTTTGGATAAGTTCGTCGTAGTGTTCATTGATGACATCCTAGTTTATTCAAAGAATGAAGAGGAGCATAAGGAACATTTGCGTTTGGTTTTGGAGAAACTAAGGGAACATCAGTTATATGCCAAATTCAGCAAATGTGAGTTTTGGTTGAAGGAAGTTGGATTCCTCGGACACGTTATATCCGGAGAAGGTATAGCAGTTGACCCCACAAAGGTTGAGACCGTAACCGAATGGGAAGCACCAACAACAGTTGGAGAGATCCGGAGTTTTCTTGGACTCGCAGGATACTACCGGAGATTCATTGAGAATTTCTCAAAAGTTGCGAAGCCTATGAATGAATTGTTGAAGAAGGAAACTAAGTTCAAATGGACTGAGGAGTGTGAGGCTAGTTTCCAGGAGTTGAAGAAACGTTTGGTTACCTCACCGGTATTGATTTTGCCAGATCAGACCAGGGATTATGAGGTGTATTGCGACGCTTCACGTCGAGGACTTGGAGCAGTGCTTATGCAGGAAGGGAGAGTTGTTTTGTATGCATCACGACAACTGAAGCCTCATGAGTTGAATTATGCCATGCATGATTTGGAGTTAGCAGCCGTAGTGCATGCGTTGAAAACGTGGAGACATTTCCTCATTGGAAATCATTGTGAGGTGTACACGGATCACAAGAGTTTGAAGTACATTTTCACGCAGAAGGAGTTGAACCTCCGACAAAGGAGATGGTTGGAGCTCATCAAGGATTATGACATGAGATTGCATTACCATCCCGGAAAGGCTAATGTAGTAGCTGACGCATTGAGCCGTAAGAGCCATGTCAATACCCTAGTGACGGGGAAAATACCAAAGGAATTAGCAGAAAACCTTCGTGAACTAAGCTTAGAAATAGTTCCGAGAGGCTATGTAGCAGCATTGGAGATTCAGTCAACATTGATGGATAAGATCAGAGAAGCTCAGAAATCTGACAAGGAGATTGCTGCTATAAAGGAGAAACTTAGCAAAGGAAAAGCAAAGGGATTTCGTGAGGATGAGCACGATACCTTATGGTTTGAGGAGCGTGTTTATGTGCCCAATGACCCGGAGATCAGGAAGTTGATTTTGCAGGAGGCACATAATTCACCATATTCGATTCACCCAGGGAATACCAAGATGTATTTGGATTTGAAGGAAACATTCTGGTGGACCGGAATGAAGAAGGATATTGTAGCGTATGTAGCAGTTTGTGACGTATGTCAGAGAGTAAAAGCAGAACATCAAAAGCCAGCAGGATTGTTACAACCATTGCCAATACCCGAATGGAAGTGGGATAAGATAGGCATGGATTTTATCACAGGACTACCCAGGACGAAAGCAGGCTATGACTCGATATGGGTAGTAGTTGATCGTTTGACAAAGGTAGCACATTTCATTCCAGTTAAGACCACTTACACCAGTGCTAAGTTGGCAAAGATATACATGACTAGGATCATTTGTTTGCATGGAGTCCCGAGGAGTATCGTATCAGATACCAGTTTCGTTCCATGACAACAGTTACGAAGTTGGAGACCGTCAATTCTTTGGACCAGATTTGATTAAGGAGTCTGAATGGAAGGTTAAGTTGATTCGCGATAGGCTCAAGGTAGCCCAGTCCAGGCAGAAGAGCTACGCAGATTCTAAACGCAAGGAGACAGTTTACGAAACCGGAGACAGAGTTTACCTTCGAGTATCCCCACTTCGAGGAGTTAAGCGCTTTGGAGTTAAGGGAAAGTTAGCACCGCGTTTTGTTGGACCGTTTAAGATCGTGAAACGTATGGGAGAAGTCGCTTATAAGTTGGAACTACCAGAAGGACTGTCAGGAGTTCATGATGTATTCCATGTTTCTCAGCTGAAGAAATGTCACGCCGAGATGGCGGAGGTACTGCTAAGAGATACAGTGCCATTAGAAGCGATTCAGTTAAAGGATGACCTAACATATGAGGAGAAGCCAGTCAAGATTCTCGATGTTGCCAGTAGAGTTACTCGCAGCAAGGTTATCAAGTTTTGCAAAGTTCAGTGGAACCACCACTCAGAAGATGAAGCCACCTGGGAGAGAGAAGAAGATTTGCTCAAAGACCACCCTCACCTATTTTCTAGCCAACCCGAATCTCGAGGGCGAGATTCATCTTAAGGGGGGTAGGTTTGTAACATCCCAAATTTTCAATTTGGAATGTTATACACTAGATCATATGCATATCATATTTTCTTGCATTTTGGTTGATCCTAGAAATTTCACGCAACTCAAGGACCCTCGGAGAGAGTTGGAGATTTCGTTATTTTCATATTTGAGAGTTTTCTCGAATTTTGAAAAATAGGATCATTTGATTTATTTATTTTATCTTCAATAATTTTTCCGGTGTCAAAATATATGAGAGAGGGAATAATATGACTTTCCCAAATTTAGGAAAAATGAAGATATAATAAATAGATCAATTTTGCTTTCCGGTGTTTATTTGCATTTTATTCGGATAGGGAAAAATGCGCGTTTTCAAAAATTGCATTTTAGGTCCAGAGAAAAGTTCATTTTGTTCGGCTCATTTTTAGGAGTCAGGGAAAATTTACTTTAGATTTTTCGGAGTTCGTTTAGATCCCTTTTTGTTTTTTTTCTGCGCGAGGAAACTATTTAAAAAAAATTGAGCAGCGCCTTGGGCCAAAGGCCCAAGCCAAGCCACCTACCGCCGCGCTCCCAGGCGCCAGGCGCCGAGCCAGGAGCCGGTCAGCCGTCACCGCCTCTTGCTAGGACCGAATCCTTTTAGGATTCTAGGGCGCCCCCTTGTCCCTTTTCCTTATTCCGTTTATTTTCTAGATCTTTCCTACTCCTATTCTAATTCCTCGTCCTCTACGCCAAGTAAACCCCTCCCCTCCCCAATATAAATACCCAAGCACCCCCCCCTCTAAACACATCAAATCAAAGCCCTCCTCCACACCGCGCCTTACACCGCCGCCGCGCCGCATCACACCGCGCCCTGCGTCACCGCCGCCGCGCCGCCTCACCCGCGCCGCCACCCCACACTCGCGTCACCGCCGCCGCGCCGCCGCACCTTGCCGCCGCCACCCCACACCCGCGCCGCCGCCGCACCTT
The DNA here is from genome assembly GCF_003073215.2 of Triticum urartu. NCBI lineage: Eukaryota > Viridiplantae > Streptophyta > Magnoliopsida > Poales > Poaceae > Triticum > Triticum urartu. The sequence goes on along the minus strand of NC_053024.1, from coordinate 291,410,813 downwards.
GCCCACGCCGCCGCCCTACGCCGACGCCGCCGGAGCCCCTCACCGGAGACCTCGCCAAGGTTGCCTCGCGCTACATCTATTCTTTTTCTCGGATCGTTTTCTTCTAATCGTTCCGATTCTTTTCTTCTCTAAACCGTTCCGGTTTTCTAGATCAGTTTTTCGATCGGTTTTTCTTCTCCGAAACCCTAGATCGGATTCGTTTTCTTCTCCGATTTAGTTGCCTTTGGACCGTTCGCCGGACCGTTCGTCCTAACGAACGTGATCACCGGATTCTTCTAGGTTAATGATGTCCGTTCGTTTAACCGTTCTTCTTTTTCTTTTCGTCGGATTTATTCCGCGATCGCGATCTCAGATCCGATCTTCTTCCTAGTCTATCTTTTCGCTCGTTTATCGGAATCAGGTGATTCAAGCGCCTGGAGTTTCGTCTCGAAACCGCCGTTCTGTCTAATCAACTTGAACAAGCTTTTGTTACAGTAAAATTTTGACCTAGATTCAACTTGCTAGAACCGAGTTGTTTTCTTCCGCCGTTTGTTTTTCGTTCTTTCTTTGCAACCGGAGTTCTTAAGTTGAACTACTGGGTTCGATCTCTTGTTCGAGTTTTACCTGTGCATTAGGATGAGTACTTATTGTATGCTTGTTGTTTGTCTGCGATAGATTACCCGGATTGCGCCGCTTGTTACTTCGAAACCCTAGGACTCGCGGATCATCAGCAAGGCAAGTAACACTTTGATCATACCTTTTCTACAACCCATGTTTTACTGCATTAGATCAATCCTCTCACATTGCATGATTAGGATCTAATTAAATTGTGGGATGGGAAGTAGATGAGGTAGTACCTATTACCTGTATTATTATGAAACCTTTGGGAGTTACTTCTACGTTTGCTTATTATGCCATGCTATGCTAGTAGACGTGGATTGGGTGAGTGATATCCATGACAGATGTGAGATTGATAATTTTAATGGTTTATCTAAGGTGGCAACTTAAACACACATCTGGGTGGATTGAGGCACCTGATGTCTATCAGGACTTGCCTGTTTTTTTTGGACCGCCACCCAGGCTCAAAGGGATCATAAGATAATTCATGCTAGAAACTTCCGTGTGCAGCCACATGCTACTATGGGCTCTAGCATAGTTGACTAAGTTGTGCGAACTCTTACGGGGTGGACTAGCAGATGTAGGGGATGTAGGTGTACCGGTCTACCCCACATGTAAGGTGCTAGTGCTTCTGAAAGACTATGTCTCGGTCATCCGTTTCTCAAACACCATGTAGTGCGAGAAAACAAACGGAGGGCGATCGAGTCATGTGGGGAAAAGTGCGCAAACCTCTGCAGAGTAACAAACTAATCATGATTAGCCGTGTCCCCGGTTATGGACAACTTGAGTATCTAGTACTTGAATATCATTGTGAATCTCAACATGTTACTTCTAATTAATGTTATTGGGTTTTAATTACTTTTAATTGGGATTGAGAATGCTGTCAACCATTCTCAATGTTTCACAACCACCATGATAGTAAATAAAATTTATTCCTTTGCAGTAGGGAAAAACTGGCTTTACGCAAAACTGTAACCATAGAGCTTTCCACCAGCCATATATGCATATAGTATAGCTGTTTCATTCCATTACTCTCTATGTGTTACTTTGCCAGCATATTCCATGTGCTGACCCGTTTTCGGGCTGCAACGTTAATGTTGCAGACTTTTCAGACGACGATTGAGGTGTTTTAGGTCGTGGTTCTATACTCAGTGATGCCGCTGGAGTTGATGGACCCATTTATCTTCCAAGTCTTCCGCTGTTATCTTTAAAATATGGCCTTAAGCCATATTTATTGTAATAAGTTCTTTTTGAGCCATCGATGTAATAAGTGTGTGATTGCAACTCTGCTATAAAACCTCGATGTACTGTGTGGTGTCAGCATTACTGATCCAGGGATGGCACCGTAGCACAGTAGACGTGACCCATTCGGGTCAGGTCGCTACATAGATGATGGGTTGCTAGAGTGACAGAAGCTTAAACCCTAGTTTATGCGTTGCTTCGTAAGGGGCTAATTTGGATCCATATGTTTCATGCTATGGTTAGGTTTACCTTAATACTTTTGTTGTAGTTGCGGATGCTTGCAATAGAGGTTAATCATAAGTGGGATGTTTGTTCAAGTAAGAACAGCACCCAAGCACCGGTCCACCCACATATCAAATTATCAAAGTACCGAACGCGAATCATATGAACGTGATGAAAACTAGCTTGACGATATTCCCATGTGTCCTCGGGAGCGCTTTTCCTTACATAAGACTTTGTCCAGGCTTGTCCTTTGCTACAAAAAGGATTGGGCCACCTTGCTGCACTTTATTTAGTTTTGTTACTTGTTGCTCGTTACAAATTATCTTATCACAAAACTATTTGTTACCACTTATTTCAGTACTTGCAGAGAATACCTTGCTGAAAACCTCTTATCATTTCCTTCTGCTCCTCGTTGGGTTCGACACTCTTACTTATCGAAAGGACTACAATAGATCCCCTATACTTGTGGGTCATCAACCATCTGGCAGAGCCGGCTGTTGCTCGCGCTCATCGCCTCCATGGGTCTAGCTTCGAGTCAACTTATCTTGCGATTGGAGTGATCACTCTTTCCCTTGGTTAGGGTGTGTAGTTGCGTAGGATTTCGTAGATTGGACTGGCAGGGAGCCTTTATATGAGAAGTGTAGACTACGTTGCATTCACGTGTGTGTTGGCCATCTACTCCTCGGCCCTCTACTGCACTTGCCTTTGGTTGTATGACAGGTGGGCCAGCCACCTGTTGGACCCACGTGTCATTGACCCAAACATAGGTGTAGTAAGTCAATGAAGCTGCGCCCCCCCCCCCCCGTGCCGGTGCGGTATAGTCATCTCACCGGACCTCTAGTTGGGGCCAAACGAGATAACTTTGATGTTTAGTGGTTTATTGGTCCCCTTTGCATTTTGCGCCAAGTTTTGACCTTTGATTTAACTAATAAAATGGTAATGCATGTAACCGAAAATGTTGTGTAAGTCACCTTACAAAAACCAAATAATCCCAAAACACTTAGGCACGGTACATTAACTCCCTCCTTGTTTCTTATTTCGTGACATATCAACCAATGAGAGATGTGAGCTGTGCATGCTTTCAATGACTTGAGACTACCAAACATGACATGCAGTGGTTAGTTCATTGCATATAATCCTATTAATTAGCAAAAAGACATTAAGTTCTCATGCTTTCCCCTTCGTATTGGTCATGGTGCACAACCTAAGAGCATGGTTTAGTATAGCCAGCTGCTGGCTATATGATGTTGCCATGTCATATAGAGCCATCACTTGTAGCCACTCATATAATAAGGTTAGCTATAAGGCTGGCTATAAGAGTACTACTTTTTCTCATCTTCCCTCTCTCTTTCTTCATATTTATTTTATATCGACCTAGGAATCCACATATAGCTAGGCTCTTGCATGGGAGTTGTCGTGGATTTGTCACAGTAGATGTCCTTAGTTTCAGGACTTAGTCGCGAGGCCAACGCATCTATGTGGTAGCTTGAGAGGGGTTGAGTGGGACGAGAGACGCGAGGTTTTACCTAGGTTCAGCCCCTCACGGTGGAGGTAAAAGCCTACATCCTGCTTCATTGATATTGATGATGATGATCACGATTACAAGGGTGCTTTATCTCGAGCATTATTGAGTTGTCTGTCTAAACCTAACTTGTAAAATCCTGTAAAAACTTGTCCATCTTGGGGTGCCCTGCCCCTCCTTATATATGTTGAAGGGGCGGCTTATATGACTAGTCCTATTAGGATTAGGATTACTCTATTACAAGTGGAGTCCTAGTCTTGCTTCCTTTGTAGGAAAATATTCCTTATGCCTTTCATCTTAAGCTGGCCCACCATAATACGAGCCGGCCTTCCATGAACCGCCCGTTGGGCCACCGGGTCTTGTCGCTCCTCTGACCCTCCTACCGGGTTACCAATGAGTCACCAGGCCCAGCCGGGTCATCAGTGAGTGGAGAGATCCGGGCGGGTCACTTCGTGAGTCGCCAAGTTAGGCGGGTTACTAGTGAGTCGCCAAGTTCGGCTAGGTCATACTTTCGGCCGGGTCATACCATGGGGTATATCCCCGACATTAGCCCCCAGTTTTAATTTGGATTTATCCATGTTAAACTGATCCTGCAAAATAAACACAAGAACAAATTTGACAGGTTGTGCTCCGGGCTAAAAATTCTTGTAAGACGGCACCTGATCATCCTTAAGTCCTTGTCATTTCCTTCTTCTGGACAGTCCGGGTCAATAGACCAGCTTCATAATCAATTTTCTAACATTGGTTTCTCACAGAATTATATTGTGAAGAATATTTGATTCAGCTCCCAATGCTTAACAAAAATATTGGTCTTGAAATACTCATCTGATTTTCAGCTGGCTTGAAGATGTAGACCTTGCCCATTTATGATTACCAAAATTGTCGGGTTATAAATAGATGATGCCGAGTCATAATTGTTGCTTACACGAGGTCATAATTATTGATGACGCCGGGTCATGATTGTTGCAGACACCAGATCAATCTGGTTTGCTCAAAACCAATAATTTGAAGATATTTCTCCCTTATATCCATATTACCTGTGTTAGCCCCCAGTCTTGAGCAGAACAAAGTGATGACTTAAGACTTGCTTTAATATAAATACTACCACTTTGAAGAAATCCATGTTGTTCATCTCAGTCACTAGTAAAGACCGAATATTCCATATACGTAGCCCCCAAGTGCCGGGTCATCATGCAATAATGAGCAGGGACTTTGTAGATATGATCATGTAGACTTGAACAGCAACATGTAGCCCCCCAAGGGCCGGCTTAGTAAGATAATACTAAGCTGGGACTTTATATATATATACTTCATTGAAAATAATATCATATGATGTAATCCTCTCCATGGGGCTCAAACCCATGTCCATAAGGTTAAGAGCTTTGTACTCTTCCAACTGAGTAGTGTACCTTTCAATATAATGGATTTAAGACTTGTGTACCTTCAATTTTTGACAGGAGCAATTGGTATCCCCTAGGGGCCGGCTCATTATGATGTGATGAGTCGGGTCTTCAATAAGGCCAGTAAAAATGACTTTGCATTAGCCCCCAAGTGTCATGGTGGCTTGCCGCGACATGAGACTTGCATATTTGGTATAATCTCAACTTGAATAATGTAGCCCCCAAGTGTCGGGTCGTAAGCCTGCAGTGACTTGGGACTATTCCTTCCATTGTAAAATAAATTATATCCATTGATAAAATAATAGCCATTGCGCTAAAGAGACTTTGAAAACCTTAATCATAATACTGGTTATTGATAACCATAAAAAATACATCCATGTTGGCTATTCAAGAGTTGAATAATATAATCCGGTATGAAGACCTCAACATTTCAATATCATCATGAAAATCCAGCCAAGTTGGGCTATTATCATATACTGGCGACTTAGAGTCTGCCATCCTTGCGGGTTGCAAAGATCCGAAGATGCTTCAAATATAAGCCATAATTAGGGCAGCTTGGCCTGTTTGTAAAACCAAATGGCGAAAAAGAGATGAAAGAATAAGAAATCAAAAAATTCGAGGCTTTTGAAGGCCGCCAAGCCAAAGTGTCTTCTTCAATGAAACTAGCCGGAGCCACTAGAAGGTACGTGCTATCCGTGAGCCTGACTCACAATACCCACTCGACATTTGAACCTAGATAAAGTCGTATCTTTCTTTATAGACTTATCAGGAGTATGCGGGGTCAGAGTAACAGCATACATCACGGGCTGATTTATCCAAGTTTCAAGGAAGGCGGCTTATGAAGCCTGGATCTATCCTAACTATCTGTAAGCAGTGCTCTCGCTTGACAAGCCGTCGTTTGAATCTTAACAAGCTCAGATCTTGGTTAAATATGTCATAAATATTGATCATTAAGAGTTCGACGGGTCAATCGAGATTACCCGATGGAGTTGAAGCAGCTGGCTATAGGTAGGATGACCCGGAAAGGTTATGTTCTCTTTGGTCGAATACGCCTATGTTTGAACAAACCTGGTCAAGAGGGTAGTAACGCGATGCTCTCTTTGGTCGAATACGCCTATGTTTGAACAGGAAGCCCCCAAGTGACATACTTACGAATTGTGCTCGTCAGGGATCTATGTTTGAGCTGTGTTGTGCATCCAACTTTCTTTGACCCCTGTAATTTTTCTGAGAACTCGAACTTGTGAGAGATAAATTCTTCTTGAGCTGGGATTTTAAACCGGATATTTGAGAGCTTCAAAGCTTTATGTGAGAGAGATGTCCCATGAGCCGGATTTTAAACCGGATATTTCAGAGCTTCAGTGAGAGACATATTTCTCTTGAACCGGATGTTGAGATGGAATCTTCTTTTTAAGCCGGAAATTTTTTGACGACCTTTCAATTTTCATCGATATAGCAATAGTTGATGACCCACAAGTGTAGGGGATCTATCGCAGCTTTTCGATAAGTAAGAGTGTCGAAACCAACGAGGAGCAGAAGGAAATGATAAGCATTTTTCAGTAAGGTATTCTCTGCAAGCACTGAAATTATTAGTAACAGATAGTTTTCTGATAACGTAATTTGTAACGAGTAGCAAGTAATAAAAGTAAATAAGGTGCAGCAAGATGGCCTAATCCTTTTTGTAGCAAAGGACGAGCCTGGACAAACTCTTATATGAAGGAAAGTGCTCACAAGGACACATGGGAATTATCGTCAAGCTAGTTTTCATCACATTCCTATGATTCGCGTTCGGTACTTTGATAATCTGATATGTGGGTGGACCGGTGCTTGGGTGCTGTCCTTACTTGGACAAGCATCCCACTTATGATTAACCCCCATTGCAAGAATCCGCAAATACAACACAAGTATTAAGGTAAACCTAACCATAACATGAAACATATGGATCCAAATCAGCCCCTTACGAAGCAACGCATAAACTAGGGTTTAAGCTTCTGTCACTCTAGCAACCCATCATCTACTTATTACTTCCCAATGCCTCCCTCTAGGCCCAAACAATGGTGAAGTGTCATGTAGTCGATGTTCACATGACACCACTAGAGGGATGACAACATACATCTCATCAAAATATCGAACGAATACCAAATTCACATGACTACTTATAGCAAAACTTCTCCCATGTCCTCAGGAACAAACGTAACTACTCACAAAGCATATTCATGTTCATAATCAGAGGGGTATTGATATGCATAATGGATGTGAACATATGATCTTCCACCAAGTAAACCAACTAGCATCAACTACAAGGAGTAATCAACACTACTAGAAACCCACATGTACCAATCTGAGGTTTGGATATCAAGATTGGATACAAGAGATGAACTAGGGTTTGAGATGAGATGGTGCTGGTGAAGATGTTGATGGAGATTGACCCCCTCCCGATGAGAGGATCGTTGGTGATGACGATGGTGATGATTTCCCCCTCCCGGAGAGAAGTTTCCCCGGCAAAACAGCTCTGCCGGAGCCCTAGATTGGTTCTGCCAAGGTTCCGCCTCGTGGTGGCGGAGTTTGTTCCCAAAGCTTGCTTATTATTTTATCTCGGACGAAAGACCTCATATATCATAAGATGGGCATCGGAGGGCCACCAGGGAGCCCACGAGGCAGGGGGGCGCGCCCAGGGGGGTAGGGCGTGCCCCCACCCTCGTGGCCAGGGTGTGGGCCCCCTCTGGAACTTCTTTTGCCCAATATTTGTTATATATTCTGGAAATAACATCCATGAAGTTTCAGGACTTTTGGAACTGTGCAGAATAGGTCTCTAATATTTGCTCCTTTTCCAGCCCAGAATCCCAGCTGTCGGCATTCTCCCTCTTTATGTAAACCTTGTAAAATAAGAGAGAATAGGCATAAGTATTGTGACATAATGTGTAATAACAGCCCATAATGCAATAAATATCGATATAAAAGCATGATGCAAAATGGACATATCAACTCCCCAAGCTTAGACCTTTCTTGTCCTCAAGCGAAAGCCGAAATCGAAAAATATGTCCACATGTTTAGAGATAGAGGTGTCGATAAAAATAAAATACGGACATGAGTAAGGATGGCAATGGGTCGGGTTTGGATCGGGTTGAACAATATCAAATCCATATCCATATCCATGAAGACAGTCTTTACCCGCCCATGAAAAAAATCCATGGGTGAAAAATGGTGTCCATGTCCAAATCCGATGGATATCCATATGCACTGGATATCCATTGGGTCCTCTCAAGACATATAAATAAGACTTAACACAATATTAACATAAACTCGTCCATTCTTCACCTCGTGGCAGGCTAGGCTTCACTTATGGTAAATCAACATCCAGTAACAACCTAAGATCATTTAGTATTTTTCTAACAGATGAGAATGACGAGTCGTTTAAGAAGAAGATAAAAATAAGGGAAGGGCCGGGTGTTGTAGTATGTTACGGAGGGGATAGACTGTCAATCTATAAAAGTTGCGATGGGGATTATGTAATTTATTATGCATGTTTTAGATAAAAAATTGTAAAATTACCGTGCGACATGTGAACGTGGGGCAGGGATAGCAGATCTTTTTCCATTAAGTCATACTATCGGGTCGGGTTTGGGTATATCCATGGGTACAAGATTATATCCATGCCCTACCCACGAACAATCGGGTCGGGTTTGGGCGCCACCCATGGACACAAAAGCATATCCAAACCCTATCCATTTGGGTCGGATATCCATGGATATCCATGTCCATGGATAAAATTGCCATCCTTAGACATGAGGGCATCATGATCATTCTTAGAACAACAACTTATATAATTCTTGTCATATGATCTCTTATGCTAGAGTAACAATTCAATCACAATTTCAAGTATGAATCATAAACTTCATTGAGAACCAACAAACTCTAATCTCAGTCACTGAGGCAATTGCAATTTATCATAACATTGGAAAGAGTTAATATAAGAGCTTTTCAGCAAGCCCACATACTCAACTATCATTTAGTCTTTCACAATTGCTAACACTCACGCAAATATTTATGGGGATGAAGTTTTAATCGGACACGGAGAAAGATAGGGGCTTATAGTTTTGCCTCCCAACGTTTTACCTCAAGGGTCATGTCAACAATAATAGTTCATCAAAACTCACATCCAATTAGCTATATATATGAGGATCTTTCCAACACATTGTGCTTGCCAAAGGATAAAATGTAAAAAGGAAAGGTGAATATCACCATGACTCTTTGCATGAAGTATAAGACAAAAATAAAAGATAGGCCCTTCACAGAGGGAAGCAGAGGCTGTCATGCGCTTTTATAGTTGGATGCACGAAATCTTAATGCAAAAGAACGTCACTTTATATTGCCACTTGTGATATGTACCTTTATTATGCAGTCTGTCGCTTTTATTTCTTCCATATCACAAGATGGTATAAAGCTTATTTTCTCCACATTAATAAGTCATACATATTTAGGGAGAAATTTTTATTGCTTGCACCGATGACAACTTACTTGAAGGATCTTACTCAATCCATAGGTATATATGGTGGACTCTCATGGCAAAAATGGGTTTAGGGATATTTGGAAGCACAAGTAGTATCTCTACTTGGTGCAAAGAAATTGGCTAGCATGAGAGGGAAAGGCAAGCTCAACATGTTGGATGATCCATGACAATATAAATTATCTCAGATGTAAGAAAACATAACCCATTATGTTGTCTTCCTTGTCCAACGTCAACTCTTTAGCATATCATACTTTAATGAGTGCTCACAATCATAAAAGATGTCCAAGATAGTATATTTTATATGTGAACCTCTCTTTCTTTATCACTTCCTACTAATTGCAACGATGACCAAAACTATGTTTGTCAACTCTCAACAACTTTTATTCATCATACTCTTTATATGTGAGCTCATTACTCTCCATAAGTTCCATATGATCTCTTTATTTCTTTTTATTTCTTCTCCTTTATTTCATTCCCTCAAGATCACAGCAAAATAATCAAGCCCTTGACTCAACACTAATCTTTATTATATATAGCTCACGGACTCGATTACATAAGATAATCATAAAGCTAAACTCACAACTAGATCATACTAAAACTTTATTCTACTAGATCAAGATATTATCAAAAGGATCGAACTAGGAAAAACGGTAAAGATAAAAGTGTGATGGTGATACGATACTGGGGCCTCCCCCAAGCTTGGCAGTTCCCAAGGGGAGTGCCCATACCCATGTGATTATGTCTCCTTCTTTGGGGTGGTGATGTGATATTCTTGGCGATGATGCCCCTCAGGAAACGATTCTCCTCCTCGAGCTTATTGACTTGCTGCTTGATGTTCATTATTTCCTTATGGAGCTTGCCAGTGACGGCTAAAGCTCCTTTGACCCAAGAATGTTGCATAGCTATGGGAGAACAAGTAACACTCTTTTTCATATTTTCATAAGAAAGAAATCTAACATTGGAAGGGATGACCGATTTTGGAATAGCTGAGCTCTTTAATTCCCCCATCGTGAATCCTGCCCGGAAACGAGAAGTAACTTCTTGATCCTCCTCCATGGCATCTATCCTTTTCAAGTCAGCTTCCATCTCTTCCTCCGTTGAGGGCCCAAAGTGATAAGCATCACTGTCTTCCCCTGGCCCTGGTGTCGGATGAGACACCCAACCCTCCCCGACTGACTCTTGAGAAGACATCTTGCTCTAATCTGCGGCAGAAACAGCTCGAAACAAAGACAAGAGATATTTGCATGATACGGTGGTCAAAACCTTCGGGAGATTATATAATGAATTTTTACCGACCAAAAGAAGTATCGTGCAAGAAAACGGAGTCCGGAGAGCACATGAGGTGCCCACGAGGCAGGGGGCGCGCCCATGGGGGGTAGGACACGCCCTCCACTCTCGCGGAAGCCCCGTGTCCTTTCCGGTCTGCTTCTTATTTTCCTATTTTTTATATATTCCAAAACGGAGAAATATTGCCATTAGAACTGTTTTGGAGTCGGTTTACTTACCGTAACACGTACCTATTCCTTTTCGGAGTCTGAAACATTCTGGAAAGTGTCCCTTATGTATTCCTCTGTGGTTACGGTTTCAATAATATAAGTTTCAACATTTATGGGATTACCTGAGATATAATGTTTGATTCTTTGAGTGTTCACCACCTTCGGATTTGTGCCTTCGAAGTTGTTGATTTTTATGGCACCGGAACGATAGACCTCCTCGATAACGTAAGGACCTTCCCATTTAGAGAGAAGTTTGCCTACAAAAAGTCTAAAACGAGAGTTGTATAGCAATACATAATCACCTACATTAAACTCACGTTTTTGTATCCTTTTATCATGCCATCTTTTAACTTTTTCTTTAAACAGCTTGGCATTTTCATAAGCCTGGGTTCTCCATTCGTCAAGTGAGCTAATGTCCAATAACCTCTTCTCACCAGCAAGTTTGAAGTCATAATTGAGCTCTTTGATAGCCCAATATGCCTTATGTTCTAATTTGAGAGGTAAGTGACATGCTTTACCATAAATCATTTTATACGGAGACATACCCATAGGATTTTTATATGCAGTTCTATAAGCCCGTAATGCATCATCAAGTTTCTTGGACCAATTCTTTCTAGATCTATTAACAGTCTTTTGCAAAATTAATTTGAGCTCTTTTTACTCAATTCTACTTGACCACTAGACTGCGGGTGATATGGAGATGCAATTCTATGATTAATATCATACATAGCAAGCATTTTACGAAAGGCACCTTGAATAAAATGTGAACCACCATCAGTCATGAAATATCTAGGGACTCCAAAACTCGAAAAAATAACTTCTTTAAGCATCTTAATAGAGGTGTTATGATCAGCACTACTAGTTGGACTAGCTTCTACCCAGTTAGTAACATAATCAACATCAACTAAAATATGTGTATACCTGTTAGAGGAAGGAAAAGGTCCCATATAATCAAAGCCCCAAACATCAAATGGTTCAATAACAAGTGAATAATTTATAGGCATTTCTTGACGTCTACTAATATTACCAATTCTTTGACATTCATCACAAGATAAGACAAACTTACGGGTATCCTTGAAGAGAGTAGGCCAATAAAAACCGGATTGCAATACCTTGTGTGTAGTTCTATCTCCAACGTGGTGTCCTCCATAAGCCTCAGAGTGACACTTGCGTAAGATCTGTTCCTGTTCATGCTCAGGTACACAACGTCTAATAACACCATCTACTCCTTCTTTATAAAGGTGTGGGTCATCCCAGAAGTAATGTCTTAAATCATGGAGGAACATTTTCTTTTGTTGGTATGTGAAACTAGGTGGTATAAATTTAGCAACAATGCAATTAGCATAATCAGCATAACATGGAGCAGTACGAGAAGCATTTATGACATTTTAATTGTTCATCAGGGAAGCTATCATCAATAGGTAGTGGGTCATCAAGAACATTCTCTAACCTAGACAAGTTGTCTGCAACGGAGTTCTCAGCTCCCTTTCTATCAATAATATGCAAATCAAATTATTGTAGCAGGAGAACCCATCTAATAAGTCTAGGTTTAGCATCTTTCTTTTCCATAAGATATTTAATAGCAGCATGATCAGTGTGAATAGTTACTTTAGAATCAACAATATAAGGTCTAAACTTATCACAAGCAAATACAACTGCTAAGAATTCTTTTTCAGTAGTAGCATAATTTCTCTGGGCATTGTCTAGAGTTTTACTAGCATATTGAATAACATTTAATTTTTATCAACTCTTTGTCCTAGAACAGCCCCTACAACATAATCACTAGCATCACACATAATTTCGAAAGGTAAATTCCAATCAGGTGGCTGAACAATAGGTGCAGAAATCAAGGCTTTCTTAAGTATTTCAAATGCTTCTACGGAATCATCATCAAAGAAAAAAGGAATATCTTTGAGAAGTCCTTAATGAACCTCCTATAAAACCGGCATGACCAAGGAAACTTCTTATACCTTTGATGTCCTTGGGACATGACATCTTTTCAATAGCATCAACCTTAGCTTTGTCAACTTCAATACCTCTTTCAGAAATTTTATGCCCCAAGACAATACCTTCATTAACCATAAAGTGGCACTTCTCCCAATTCAAGACAAGGTTAGTTTCTTCACATCTCTGCAAAACTCGATCAAGGTTGCTCAAGCAATCATCAAAAGAGGATCCATAAACAGAGAAATCATCCATGAAAACTTCACAGATCTTTTCACAGAAGTCAGAGAATATAGCCATCATGCATCTTTGAAAGGTAGCAGGTGCATTACATAAACCAAAAGGCATACGTCTATAAGCAAAGGTACTGAAAGGGCAAGTAAAAGTAGTCTTTTCTTGATCATCACCTGACACTGGTATTTGAGAGAAACCGGAGTCACCATCTAGAAAGCAAAAATGTGTATGTTTGGATAATATTTCAAGCATTTGATCAATAAAAGGCAAGGGGTAATGATCTTTTTTAGTAGCTTTATTTAATTGGCGGAAATCAATTACCATCTCCTGTAATAATTCTTTGCGGAATCAATTCATCTTTATCATTAGGAACGACAGTAATACCTCCCTTCTTAGGGACACAATGGACAGGTGTAACGCCCCGAGACCGTTGCGCCAGGTGTCTTCCAGTTATTCGCTGTTGTTGCCTTGTCATTTGTTTGCGTGTCATGCATTTCATATCATGTCATCATGTGCATCTCATTTGCATATGTGTTCGTCTCATGCATCCGAGCTTTTTGCCCGTTGTCCGTTTTGCAATCCGACACTCCTATGTCCTTCGGCGCCCCCTTTTACCTCTTTTCGTGTGCGGGTGTTATACATTCTCGGAATGGACCGAGATTTGCCAAGCGGCCTCGTTACACCACCGGTAGACCGCCTATCAAGTTTCGTGCCATTTGGAGTTCGTTTGATACTCCAACGGTTAACCGGGGAACCGTAAAGGCCTCGTGTGTGTTGCAGCCCAACACCCCTCCAAAGTGGCCCAATAACCCATCCAAACCCCCTCCATCCTCTCAGTCGTTTGATCATGGTCGCGTGGCCGAAAACCGCACCTCATTTGGACTCTCCTAGCTCCCTCTACCTATATAAACACCCCCCTCCGAAATTCGCGGTCAAACCCTAGCATTTTTTCCCTCTCCACCGCCGGACACATCTCCCTCCTCCATCGGACATGTCCGCCGCCGCCTTCGTCCAATCCGGAGCCGCCACCTATCCTCCGCCGCCGTTCCTATGCCGCCAGCCCGTGGAGCCCATCGTGGGCCAGCACGGGCCCAAGCCGCCGCCGCCCGGCCCGCTCCGCCTCGCACGTCTCGCTGGCCTCGCCTTCCTGCTCCGCCACCATCGGCGGGAGCTCGCGCCGCCGCCTCCTCGCCGGCGCAGCCGCCCGCCACTGCGAGCCGCCCCGCCGCTGCTCGTTTTCCTTGTCGCCCCTGCGCGGCGCTCTCCGCTGCATCGCCGCCTCCACCGCTACCGGTCACCGCCACCACGCCGTGCTCCGCCGGCAACCGCCGCTTCCCGCTGCTTCCGTGCGCCGCCCTGCCATGACCGCCGGCGACCTCGCCCCATCGCCGGCGAGTGCCCCGTCGTCCCGCGCGCGAGCCCAAGCTCGCCCCGCCGCCACCAGGTGCTTCCCGACCTCCACCGCGGCCGCCCCCGGTGCCTCGCGGTCGGATCTGACGTTCCGGCGATCGCCGGAGTTCCTCACCGCCGGAATTGACCTCTTCCTCCAGATCTGCATGGCCTCGTCCATGAACCGCGACGACCCCCGATCCAAACGCTGCCCCGTCCCGGATCTGCTCATCCCCGAATAGTCAGGTCCAGCTTTCCACGAGGGTATAATTTTGGCTAAGTCCCAGGATTTTAAGATTATGTGTGCATGTTTGAGCTGCCATAACTTCATGCATATTGCTCCGTTTTGCATGCATGATATATCAAAATGTTCATCTGATTATCCTCTTCATTTTGTTCCATTGTGCCATGCTTGTTTGAGTCCATCTTGATGCCCTAATTTCTGTTGCAAGAGTGCTATAAGATGTTAGGTGTTGATTCTTATCAGATTATAAGCATTTGTCATTTTTGCCATGATTATTGTGTGTTGCATATGGTAATGAGCTCTACATGTGTTTTGGGCTATGCCATGCCATCTTTACAGGGGTGTATGCCATGTATTTTTATGATAAATGTGGTGACTAGCACAAGCATGCAAAGTAGCTCTCGTGATATTGCTGATTTCAGGGACTTAGAATTTCACTAAGTCTTTGCTCTGCTATTATTTTTATGCCATGTATTCATGTTGCTACAGAGTGATCCATGCCTCTGTTGAGTATGTTCAGTAAGACTGATTTTGAGATATTGTTATGCTCTATCCATCCATGCCCTTGTTTGCATTTATGGAGTGCCCTAGCATGACTCAATCTTGCTCTACTTTTGCTATAAAATGTTCCTGGCAGATTGTTTACGTGTTAATCAATTTTGCCAAGGTTGTTGTAGTTGATCCATGCATGCTATGAGATTGTTCTTGCCATAGTTAGCTTCTTGAACATGTCTTCTTGCTGGTAGTATGCTTAGTATGGCATGCAATGCCTTGTGTTGAGTGCATCGAGCTTGCAAACATGCCTTCATAATTATGTTTATGTCATGTCCAGTTTTCTGCTAAGTCTGAATCTGTTAACGAAACTTGCTATGTTTACATGGGTGCCATCATATCTTCTGATCCCTTTTGGCTTATGGTCAGTAAGGGACTTTTGTTATATGCTTTGACTAGATTCATGCCATGCCTTGTATTGCTATGTTCTGTTCCTGTAGCATGTTGTTATCTTGCTCTAAACATTGCTTCCTGATGTTAATTCCTGGCATGTTGTTATTTTCACTAAGTCTGTGATGCTGATATCTTTTGCTCTTTTGTGTTTTAGCCGTAGCTCAGTGTTCATCTTTTGTCAAGCATCTTGAGTAGATCACTGCCTTGTGCTTTGTTGCTATGTTGGAGTGCAGTAGCTTAGTTTCTTGTTGCATTCTAGATGGCATCGCGCTGTTAATCGCAGAATTGTGTCATTATTGTTTTGCTTGCCATTTGCAAACCGTGCATCCGATTCCGGTGATCTTTATATCGATTTCGACCGAAATCAACTCATCTTTCCAGCGGCACTCTTTCTTTGCCAAGTTGAGGCCTGGTTCAATCTTTTCCTTTTGGAGCACGCATATGCATTGCATATCACATCCCACATGTCATGCCATGTTTTGCATCATGTTGCTTGTGCATTGCACCGTGATTGATTGTTGGTCCTTTGCTTGTGTTCTTGCCTTGGGTAGAGACGGGAGACGAGTACGTGCTCGAGGAACCCGTTGAGTACGCTTACGAGGTTCACGCTTTCGTCAACTTTGAGAACTTTGCAGGGAAGATAACCATACCCTCGAAATCACTTCTATTTTGCTTGCTAGTTGCTCGCTCTATTGCTATGCCGCAATACCTACCACTTGCTATATCATGCCTCCAATATTGCCATGTCAAGCCTCTAACCCACCTTTTCCAAGCAAACCGTTGTTTGGCTATGTTACCGCTTTGCTCAGCCCCTCTTATAGTGTTGCTAGTTGCAGGTGAAGATGGAGTTTGTTCCATGTTGGAACATGGATATTTGTTGGGATATCACAATATCTCTTATTTATATTAATGCATCTATACACTTGGTAAAGGGTGGAAGGCTCGACCTTATGCCTGGTGTTTTGTTCCACTCTTGCCGCCCTAGTTTCCGTCATACCGGTGTTATGTTCCTTGATTTTGCGTTCCTTACGCGGTTGGGTTATAATGGGAACCCCTTGACAGTTCGATTTGAATAAAACTCCTCCAGCAAGGACCAACCTTGGTTTTACATTTGCACTAACAACCTATCACCTTCCCTTGGGTTCTGTAGACTCAAGGGTCATCTTTATTTTAACCCCCGGGGCCAGTGCTTTTCTAAGTGTTGGTCCGACCTGAGCGATGTCCGGCGCCCCCTGGGCAACCAGGGTCTATGCCAACCTGACGTCTTGCTCATCCGATGTGCCCTGAGAACGAGATATGTGCAGCTCCTATCAAGATTTGTCGGCACATTCGGGCGGCTTTGCTGGTCTTGTTTTACCATTGTCGAAATGTCTTGTAACCGGGATTCCGAGTTTGATCGGTTCTTCCTGGGAGAAGGAATATCCTTCGTTGACCGTGAGAGCTTGTGGGATAAGTTGGGACACCCCTGCAGGGTTTGAACTTTCGAAAGCCATGCCCGCGGTTATGGGCAGATGGGAATTTGTTAATATCCGGCTGTAGAAAACCTGACACTTAACTTAATTAAAATGCATCAACCGCGTGTGTAGCCGTGATGGTCTCTTCTCGGCGAGGTCCGAGAAGTGAACACGGTTTTGGAGTTATGCTTGAACGTAAGTAGTTTCAGGATCACTTCTAGTTCACGACCATTGCGTTGCTTCTCTTCTCGCTCTTAATTACGTAAGTTAGCCACCATATATGCTAGTGCTTGCTGCAGCTCCACCTCACTACCCTTTCCCTACCCATAAGCTTAAATAGTCTTGATCGCGAGGGTGTGAGATTGCTAAGTCCCCGTGACTCACATATTACTTCCAAAACCAGTTGCAGGTGCCGATGATAACCGTGCAGGTGACGCAACCGAGTTCAAGGAGGAGCTCGATGAATATCGTGTTCGTTGTGGTGTTTCGTTTCCAGTTGATCAGTAGTGGCGCCCAGTCAGGGCGATCGGGGATCTAGCATCAGGGTGGACTTTCTTTATTTTTGGTTCCGTAGTCGGACCTTGATTGTATTATGGATGATGTAATGCTTTATTTATGTATTGTGTGAAGTGGCGATTGTAAGACAACTCTTTATGTCTTTCTTATTCAGTACATGGGATGTGTAAAGATTACCCCTCTTGCGACATGCCTACAATGCGGTTATGCCTCTAAGTCGTGCTCCGACACGTGGGAGATATAGCCGCATCGTGGGTGTTACAACAGGACTTACCCACTGACTATCAGCAACTGGATAAATTATACCTGCCTCAAGGAGCTTTAATATTTCCTTTCTTACCACTTCTTTCATCTTAGGATTTAGCCGTCGTTGGTGATCAATAACTGGTTTGGCATCTTTCTCCAAATTTATCTTGTGTTGGCATAGAGTGGGACCAATGCCCTTAAGATCATCAAGAGTATATCCAATAGCAGTACGGTGCTTCTTCAGAGTTTTCAATAATCTCTCTTCTTCATGCTCTGAAAGGTTAGCACTAATAATAACAGGATATATCTTCTTTTCATCAAGATAAGCATATTTAAGAGTATCAGGCAATGCTTTAAGCTCAGACACGGGATCACCCTTGGGTGGAGGAGGACCCCCTAGGATTTCAACAGGCAAGTTGTGTTTCAGAATAGGTCCCTGTTTAAAGAATACTTCATCTATTTCCCTTCTTTCATTCATGAACATATCATTTTCATGGTCTAGCAAATATTGTTCTAAAGGATTAGTAGGAGGCACGGCAATAGAAGAAAGACCAATAATTTCATCTTTACTAGGCAATTCTTTATCATGGGGTTGTCTACGGAACTTAGCAAAATTAAACTCATGAGACATATCCCCCAAACCAATAGAAACAATATCCTTATTGCAGTCTATCTTAGCATTAACAGTATTCAAGAAGGGTCTACCAAATACAATGGGACAAAAGTCATCTTGTGGGGAACCAAGAACAAGAAAATCAGTAGGATATTTAACTTTCCCACACAAGACTTCAACATCTCTAACAATCCCAATCGGTGAAATAGTATCTCTATTAGCAAGTTTAATAGTAAAATTGATATCTTCTATCTTAGCAGGTGCAATATCATGCATAATTTATTTGTATAAGGAATGAGGTATTGCACTTGCACTAGCACCCATATCACATAAACCATGATAGCAATGATCTCCTATTTTAACAGAAATAACAGGCATGCCTACAACAGGTCTATGTTTATTTTTAGCATCAGGTCTAGCAATTCTAGCAGCTTCATTGCAGAAGTAAATAACATGCCCATCAACATTATCGGCCAAGAGATATTTAACCATAGCAATTTTAGGTTCAACTTTAATTTGCTCAGGGGGTTTAGGTGTCTTAATATTACTTTTGTTAACCACAGTTGAAGCTTTAGCATGATTCTTTATCCTAACAGGGAAAGGTGGTTTCTCAATATAAGCAGCATGAACAACAGGATCATCATAAGTGATAGTCTTTTCTTCAACTTTAATAGGTGCAACTGCTTTTACTTCAATGGGAGGATTATATTTAAACCACTTCTCCTTAGGGAGATCAACATGAGTAGCAAATGATTCACAGAAAGAAGCTACTATCTCAGAGTCAAGTCCATATTTAGTGCTAAATTCACGAAAAGCATTGGTATCCATAAAAGATTTAACACAATCAAACTTAGGTGTTATACCTGACTCCTTAGCTTCGTCGAGGCCCCAATCTTCAGAGTTGCATTTAATTATTTTCAATAAATCCCATTTGAATTCAATAGTCTTCATCATAAAGGATCCAGTACAGGAAGTATCAAGCATGGAGCGATTACTGAGAGAAAGCCGAGCATAAATTTTTTGAATAATCATTTCTCTTGAGAGCTCATGATTGGGGCATGAATATAACATTGACTTAAGCCTCCCCCAAGCTTGAGCGATGCTTTATCCTTCGCCAGGCCAAAAATTATATATATAATTACGATCACGATGAACAAGATGCATAGGATAAAACTTCTGATGAAATTCCAATTTCAATCGCTTATAGTCCCATGATCCCATATCATCACATAGCCTATACCATGCCAATGCATCTCCCTTCAAAGAGAAAGGGAAGACCTTCTTCTTGATAACATCCTCAGGCATACCTGCAAGGTTAAATAATCCACAAAATTCATCCACATAGATTAAGTGTAAACCGGGATGCAATGTTCCATCTCCTGCAAAAGGATTAGCTGGCAGTTTCTCTATCATACCCGAAGGAATTTCAATGTAAAAATTTTCAGTAGGTTCAGTAGGTTGAGGAGCAACTCTTTGCTCTACTGGTCGGGGCGAAGATTCCCCGAACAAGCCCCTCAAAGGATTATGTTCCATAGTATCAAGTGACAGTAAATTTCAGCACACTATATAAATTTTTCCTTACCAAATTCCACCTACCAAAGGTGCTTCACAACCCGGCAACGGTGCCAGAAAAGAGTCTTGATGACCCACAAGTGTAGGGGATCTATCGTAGCTTTTTGATAAGTAAGAGTGTCGAACCCAACGAGGAGCAGAAGGAAATGATAAGCAGTTTTCAGTAAGGTATTCTCTGCAAGCACTGAAATTATCGGTAACAGATAGTTTTGTGATAAGGTAATTTGTAACGAGTAGCAAGTAATAAAAGTAAATAAGGTGCAGCAAGATGGCCCAATCCTTTTTATAGCAAAGGACAAGCCTGGACAAACTCTTATATGAAGGAAAGCGTTGTCGAGGACATATGGGAATTATCGTCAAGCTAGTTTTCATCACGTTCATATGATTCCCGTTCGGTACTTTGATAATATGATGTGTGGGTGGACCGGTGTTTGGGTGCTGTCCTTACCTGTACAAGCATCCCACTTATGATTAACCCCCATTGCAATCATCCGCAACTACAACATAAGTATTAAGGTAAACTTAACCATAGCATGAAACATATGGTTCCAAATCAGCCCCTTACGAAGCAACGCATAAACTAGGGTTTAAGCTTCTGTCACTCTAGCAACCCATCATCTACTTATTACTTCCCAATGCCTTCCTCTAGGCCCAAATAATGGTGAAGTGTCATGTAGTCGACGTTCACATAACACCACTAGAGGCTAGACAACATACATCTCATCAAACTATCGAACGAATACCAAATTCACATGAGTACTAATAGCAAGACTTCTCCCTTGTCCTCAGGAACAAACGTAACTACTCACAAAGCATATTCATGTTCATAATCAGAGGGGTATTAGTATGCATAATGGATCTAAACATATGATCTTCCACAAAGTAAACCAACTAGCATCAACTACAAGGAGTAATCAATATTACTAGCAACCCACAGGTGCCAATCTGAGGTTTGGATACAAAGATGGATACAAGAGATGAACTAGGGTTTGAGATGAGATGGTGCTGGTGAAGATGTTAATGGATATTGACCCCCTCCAGATGAGAGGATCGTTAGTGATGACGATGGTGATGATTTCCCCCTCCCGGAGGGAAGTTTCCCCGGCAGAACAGCTCTGCCGGAGCCCTAGATTGGTTCCGCCAAGGTTCTGCCTCGTGGCGGCGGAGTTTGTTCCCCAAAGCTTGCATATTATTTTACCTCGGACGAAAGACCTCATATATCAGAAGATGGGCATCGGAGGGCCATCAGGGAGCCCATGAGGCAGGGGGCGCGTCTAGGGGGGTAGGGCGCGCCCCCACCCTCGTGGCCAGGGTGTGGGCCCCCTCTGGAACTTATTTTGACCAATATTTTTTATATATCCTGGAAATAACTTCCGTGAAGTTTCAGGACTTTTGGGGCTGTGCAAAATAGGTCTCTAATATTTGCTCCTTTTCCAGCCCAGAATCCCAGCTACCGGCATTCTCCCTCTTCATGTAAACCTTGTAAAATAAGAGAGAATAGGCATAAGTATTGTGACATAATCTGTAATAACATCCCATAATGCAATAACTATCGATATAAAAGCATGATGCAAAATGGACGTATCAATATTCTCCAGGGCTTGGTTATTTCCCTCCAATGACCCGGAGTTCTGATTCACTGATACTGGCCAATTTTGCCGAGTCATGTCATTGTAGCCCCTGAGTCTTAAGACAACTCGAGGAGTTGTCTTGAGATTCTCCATTTTTGACCGTGATATAAACCGGTATGAGTCATTCAATAGCTGAGTGATATAACTTGCCCTACATTCGAGAACTTGCAAGCCAGAGTAATTGCTCTTTTGAAGAAAGCAGTATATAATATAAAAATATACTGGATGGATTTCACCTGATATATTAGGTCAGAAATTATCCACCGCAGAATTGATGATCACCATGGTGAAGCTGAAATCAATCACAAGCGAGTCGGTCGCGGGAACAGACTGATGAGTCGGCCGCGGCGTTGTAAGCCGATGTGGACGAGCAAGCTGTCCTCCTCGTTGTAAACCGGCGTGGACGCGTGAACCGGCCGCGAGAGTGGACGGGCGAGTCGTCTTTGGCGTTGTAAGCCGGTGCGGTCGCGAAAATCGGTCGCGGTGTTGGAAACGGCACGGACGCAGGCAAGTCGGCCATGGGCACGGACAATGAGTCAGTCGCACGTGTTGATGTAGCGGGGGTGGCAACTTGCGCAGGACGAGCGCTAGTGCAAAAATAATATTTTCCCATGCCCCTTTTGCGACACCTTTTTATAAGGGATAACGGTCCTACTAAAAAAATATCATAGACCAAGTAATTGTTCTTTGATGAAAACAATATGTGTTAATAAAATAAATTTAAATAGATTTTACCTGATTTGTCTGGATGACAGATGATCCGTTCAACGCGACAGAAATGGCTCAAGCAGACCGGCGACTCAATATAACCCCGGTGGCTTAACACGACAGAGACGGCTCAACGTGGCCCTGGCGGCTCAACATAGCAAAGGCGGCTCAACGCAGCCCTGATGGTTCAACACAGCAGAGGTGGCTTAACGTAGCCCCGGCGGCTCAATACAGTAGAGGCGGCTTAATACTGATAAACATCTGGTATTTTTGTCAGACAAACGCGGACACTGATGCTTGGTGCGCTTCCTGATGATTTTCCAATGTACGTGGTACTAATGGTCCTCATGTAGTACCCTCGTGAGAAGTATTATTAGTGGGTGACCTTGGATTTGCTTCTCCACATGAGCTAGTAGCACCTGACTATGCTTGGTTAACCCGGCTATCATGGATACTTTTGTCATTAGATTCCCTGTGTGGTTGGCCTTAACAGAAGTTGTATTGATCTGAGACTGCTTTGTTTAGTACATGGAGCGACGACAGTAGTAAGAGGAGTGCATGGCTACCACGTAAGGAAAAAAGGGGTTTGTGGACATTGTTGATTGTTCGTCACGTAGCTTCGGGCTTGCGACTTTTGACAGCATTCTGCCGCCCCACGTGGCCTTCCTTGCAATTTTTGTCTGAGCACGTGTGGCTGCACAGATTCGGTAGACTGTCCAACCTTATGCAGCATATCCCCTGAATCTCATCTGCTCCAGATTTGACCGGCTGGTTTCCTTTGTTTTGGTAGTACCATAATTATTGGGTTTGATGCAAACAACGATGTATCCTTGTAATATCTCCTCGGGACTTGATACGACGTAACACCCCGAATATCATGCTACAGTAACCCCTTGGGTTTAATCTAATTTTTTGGCTAAACAATGCATGATCATCTTTTATCCTATCTCATTTCAAATTTCACTTGAATTCAAATTCAATTACTAAGTGAAATTCAAAATTTCACAAACATGAGAGCTAAAATGTTCTTCATGTGGCAAATAATCATTGGTTACTATTGGTGGTGAACCAACATTTTTATAAGGTGTTTCACTGCCCTAAACTAAATAAAACAGTGTCCTAGTCGATAATTTTATTGCCTTTCTAATTGGTAAAAATACTAAACTACTTTAATTTTGTGCCAAGTTAATTATAGCAGTGGCCTAAGTTAAAAATGGTATTTTAGGTGCAAGATTAGTTTTTATAAAACTATTTTGCTTTCTGAAAATAAAAGAAAACAGAAAAGTTGTTTTTTTTAAAAAAATGTAAAAGAAGAGGTGGGAGAGAGAGAGCTCCCCCTGCCTTCCTTGGGCCTTGGCCCACCCAAGCCGGCCCAACCCAGCTGGCCGGCCCAGCCGCCTCCCTTATCCCTCATCACCCGCAAACCCTAACCGATCCACCCCCACTCCCACTCCCGCACGATCCCCTCGATCCCCCTCGATCCTCTCCCCAACCCGACCCGATCTGGATCGGGATCGGACGAACCACCCCGACCCCATCACCGTCGCCCCCCTCGCCACCACCTCGACCCCGCGCCCCCTCTCCTCCCGCGCGGCATCGCTCGATCCCGCGCTGCCTAGCGCCCCTGACGCCAGCGCCCCACCCCGACGCCGCCCCGCCGCTTGCTCCATCCCGCCGCGGCCGCGGCCCGCCGCCTCTACGCGCCGGGCTCTGTCGCCGGATCGCCTCACCGCCTCGCCTCCTTCACGACGCGCCCTAGCGCTCGCCGCCCCGACCTCGTCACCCCCGACCCGAGCGCCGTCGTCGGTCGTCGTCCCGTCCTCGTCCTCCTCCCCGTCGGCCTCCTCAACCCTCGCCGACCCCTCCACCTCCCCGAGTCGCCCCGACCTCCCCTGTGAGCTCTCGCGGCTGCCTCCCCTCTCCCTTCCCTCGATTACTGCCGTAGGCCTCGCCCTGCTCTCTAGTTTGCTCGAACTCGCGCAGTGCCACCGTCCCCGTAGCTCACCCGAACGTCGCTCGTCGCGCCCGCCAGGGTGCTTCCCAGCCGCGCCGTGGCTCGCCGCCTGCTACTGCAATCGCCCGCCGCCCCGCTGACCGCGCTCCGTCGCGCCAGCGTCGCCGCCTCCCGGTGCCGCACGGACCCGCGCGTCCCATACTGCCGCTCTTCCCTCTTCCCTCGCCTCGCTCGTGATGGCCCGGCGGCCCCGCCTCTCCGCCGGCCGCCCCGGTCACCACCGCGCCCCTCCTGGCCCCTGCCTCGCCGGGCCTCGCCCCCTCCGGCCCGCGCGCGCCGCGCCGCTCGAAGCCGTGGCTGAGTTGGGCGGGTGCCCAGGCGGGTTCACCCCGCACACGGCGCCCGTTACGCCCGCCCAGTAAGGCCATGTGCCACTGACCGAGCGGGCCCACGCCCTGAAAACAAAACAAAATATGTATAAATAAAAATAAAAATAATTTAATTAATTAATTAATTAACCCTGTTAATTAACCCTAATTAATTATGTTTAATTAACCTAATTGCATATTAGTCTAATTAAACCTGTTTAGTTAAAATTTGTCTATGACAGACGGGCCCCTACTGCCCTGTTTGACCAGTCAATGGTCATTGTTGACTGATGACGTCATGTTGATGCAATATTTACCTTTTAGTTAATAATAATTTTAGAAACCATTTTAAACTTGTAAAAAACATAGTAAATGAACCGTAGCTCGGATCGAAAAACTTTATACATGAAAGTTGCTAAGAACGACGAGACGAATCCGAATACGCCCTCCGTTTGTCTATCACACGTCTGTAGCATAGCAAACATTGAACTTTTCCTCTCCGGTTCATCTGTCTGACAGACGTCCGGAACCGGAAAAACTTTCCCGGATGTTATCCTCCTTCGCCAGTATCGCCTAGAGCTGCGTTAGAACACCTCTAGCACCGCTTATTGTCTTGTTATGCTTATGCTTGCATGTTTTTACTGTTTCTTCCCCCTCTTCTTCTCCGGTAGACCTCGAGACCGCTGCTGATGCCTCTATGATCGACTACTCGACGACGACCCCTCCTTGCCAGAGCAACCAGGCAAGCCCCCCCCCTTTGATCATCCCGATATCGCCCATTCCATTCTCTCATGCTTGCATTAGATTTTGCTACTGTTATTGTTTGCTCCTATTCTGATGCATAGCCTGCTTTTGTAACCTGCTTTTTGTTACCTACCTGCTTATCCTAAACTGTTTAGTATAGGTTGGTTAGTGATCCATCAGTGACCCCCACCTTGTCCCAGTTGCCCCGCTTTATGTTCGATGACTTGATCAATGTGATCGACGTCCAGGCCCCGACACCGCACATCACCCCCCTAGTTGTACGACTCTCCAGAGTTACCATCGAGTGCCGAGGGTGGAACCTCTTACATCACTCCTGATGAGATCTCCGTAGTGTAGCTTTACGGTCGAGGTCATCGAGGGTGATTTTCTCCTTAACCACTTCCGTTACGGCTCTGTCGTGCAACCCATCAAACATGAACCTCAAGGGTGGGTCCTCTTACGTTCACCTTGATGACAACATCGAGTGGAATTCACCGGGGTGATTCCTCGGGTTTTTCCCTTGGTGTTAGACACACAGTTACTATGGTTACTATGACTTTGCACTGAACCATGTTACTAAAGACGGGTCGACCCTGAGTGGTACCCGCGCGAGATTAATTGCGAGTGATGTGGAGTCGGGTTGACCTGGAAGGTGCCCGCGAGATACTTATGAGGCATGGCCGGGCATTCTTAGCCCTTGCCGCAAGTACTCGAGACAGGGCGACGGGGTCACATCGGTCGTGAGTCTCTGCTCGTTAAAGCGCGTTCCTAATCCACTACGATTTGGATATTTGATCCGAGGGGCCTCTGGCCTGATAGCACTAACCATCACGTGGGCATAGTATGGGCGTTCTGCGTCGTATACATTAGCTGAAGCTTAATAGACGTCAGCGACTGAGCGGCGTGCGCCGGGTTGGACTGCATAAGCGCCTGCCTTGTTGAAGGAGGTAGCTAGGTCTACTCATCGGCCGCGTACGCAACGTGCAGGAGTTCCCGGGGAGATGGCCCATTGACCCCTGGGGGCATAGGTTTAGTCTGGCGTGCTGGCCTCTCTATTAAGCCTAGGTCGGGTTGCGGCGTATTGTTTGGCCGAGGTCGGGCATGACCCAGGAAAGTGTGTCCGGCCGAAGTTAATCGAGCGTGGTGGGTAAGTTGGTGCACCCCTGCAGGGAAGAAAACATCTATCGATAGCCTGTCCTACAGTAACGGACACTTGGAGTTGTATCCCGATCAATACAATTAGAACTGGATACTTGTGATGAGAACTGGATGGTGATGAGAATTGGAATGTGTTGACACTTGGATAGTATGGCTCTGGGATTGCTTTCTCGCAGGGAGTTGAGAAAGGATCTCTGTCCGAGGTTGATAACCCTTCTACTACTTTACTTTATGCTAATCTACTCCCTCCTGTTGCTGCAAGATGGTGGTTTGCAGAAGATGCTAGTCTTCGATAGGCTAGGCTTTCCCCTTCCCTTCTGGCATTTTGTAGTTTAGTCCACAGATACAGCCCATTTCCTTTGATACAGATGCATACTTAGTTTAGATCTGATGTAAGTCTTGCGAGTACTTTGGATGAGTACTCACGGTTGCTTTGCTACTTCTTTTTCCCCCATACCCGATTGTTGCGACCAGATGACGGATCCCAGGAGCCAGACGATGCCACTGATGACTACTACTACCCGGAGGATGCCTACTACTACGTGAAGACCGCAGACGACTAGGAGTAGCTAAGAGGCTCCCAGGAAGGAGGCCTTGCCTTTTCGATCGATGTTGCTTTTGTGCTGGCCTTCTTAAGGCAAACTTATCTAACTCATGCCTGTACTCAGATATTGTTGCTTTCGCTGACTCTTGTGTTTTTGAGCTGATGTATTCGAGCCCTCGAGGCCCCTGGCTTATAATATAAAGCTTGTATTATTTTAATTTGTGTCTAGAGTTGTGTTGTGATATCTTCCCGTGAGTCCTTGATCTTGATCGTACACACTTGCGTGTATGATTAGTGTACGGTCAAATCGGGGGCGTCACATACGAGCTGTAGTAGTGACAACGGCTGGCCCCTCATATAGCAGCCCCTGCCCGGTCTCGACTGCAGAAAAAACAATCCGCCCTCGGATTTGATGGATCACCGAGCAACACGTGAGGTGGCGCACGGAAATCCTAAAAATATCTCCGTCTCTGATGAATCTCGCATCTGTCATCTCCAAAGTTAACCATAATTCTGATTTCCAAACGACAAATTTACCGGCTCTCCCATGGTTGTCCGGCGACTCATGTGATCATTCCATGTCGGCTCTTCTTTATCCGATCAATCGTGAATCTCCCGATCTCTGAGAAAGATCCCTCCAAGAACTCAACACCACTGTGCGCAGGCCCCACGGTGGGCACCAACTATCGTGGATTTGTCACGGCAGATGTCCTTAGTGTCAGGAATTAGTCCCGAGGCCAGCGCATCTATGTGGTAGCTTGAGAGGGGTTGAGTGGGACAAGAGACGCAAGATTTTACCCAGGTTCGGCCCCTCATGGTGGAGGTAAAAGCCTACATCCTGCTTCATTGATATTGATGATGATCAGCACGATTACAAGGGTGCTGTATCTCGAGGGCTATTGAGTTTTCTGTCTAAACCTAACTTGTAAAAACCTGTAAAAACTTGTCCATCTTGGGGTGCCCTGCCCCTCCTTATATATGTTGAAGGGGCGGCTGATACGTCTCCAACGTATCTATAATTTTTGATTGCTCCATGCTATATTATCTACTGTTTTGGACATTATTGGGCTTTATTATCCACTTTTATATTATTTTTGGGACTAACCTATTAACCGGAGGCCCAGCCCAGAATTGCTATTTTTTGCCTGTTTTAGGGTTTCGAAGAAAAGGAATATCAAACGGAGTCCAAACGGAATGAAACCTTCGGGAACGTGATTTTCTCACCGAATACAACTCAGGAGACTTGGACCCTAAGTCAAGCCAATTAACAGGAGGCCACGAGGTAGGGGGGCACGCCTGCCCCCCCTCAGGCGCCCCCTCCACCCTCGTGGGCCCCCTGTTGCTCCACCCACGTACTTCTTCCTCCTATATATACCCACGTACCCCCAAACGATCAGATACGGAGCCAAAAACCTAATTCCACCGCCGCAACTTTCTGTATCCACAAGATCCCATCTTGGGGCCTGTTCCGGAGCTCCGCCGGAGGGGGCATCGATCACGGAGGGCTTCTACATCATCATCCAAGCCCCTCCGATGAAGTGTGAGTAGTTTACTTCAGACCTACGGGTCCATAGTTAGTAGCTAGATGACTTCTTCTCTCTTTTTGGATCTCAATACAATGTTCTCCCCCTCTCTCGTGGAGATCTATTTGATGTAATCTTCTTTTTGCGGTGTGCTTGTTGAGACCGATGAATTGTGGGTTTATGATCCAATCTATCTATGAATAATATTTGAATCTTCTCTGAATTCTTTTATGTATGATTGGTTATCTTTGCAAGTCTCTTCGAATTATCAGTTTGGTTTGGCCTACTAGATTGGTTTTCCTTGCCATGGGAGAAGTGCTTAGCTTTGGGTTCGATCTTGCGGTGTCCTTTCCCAGTGACAGAAGGGGCAGCAAGGCACGTATTGTATTGTAGCCATCGAGGATAACAAGATGGGTTTTTTATCATATTGCATGAAACTATCCCTCTACATCATGTCATCTTGCTTAAGGCATTACTCTGTTTTTAACTTAATACTCTAGATGCATGCTGGATAGCGGTTGATGAGTGTAGTAATAGTAGTAGATGCAGGCAGGAGTCGGTCTACTTGTCTCGGACGTGATGCCTATATACATGATCATACCTAGATATTCTCATAACTATGCTCAATTCTGTCAATTGCTCAACAATAATTTGTTCACCCGCCGTAGAATACTTATGCTCTTGAGAGAAGCCACTAGTGAAACCTATGGCCCCCGGGTCTCTTTCTCATCATATCAATCTCCATCACTTTATAATTGCTTTGCTTTTACTTTGCCTTTTACTTCTCACTTTGCATCTCTATACCAAAAATAACAAAGATATTATTTATCATCTCTATCAGATCTCACTTTCGTAAGTGACCGTGAAGGGATTGACAACCCCTAAGCGCGTTGGTTACGTTGAGCTATTGTTTTTGTGTAGGTACGAGGGTCTCGCGCGTAGCCTCCTACTGGATTGATACCTTTGTTCTCAAAAACTGAGGGAAATACTTACGCTACTTTGCTGCATCATCCTCTCCTCTTCGGGGAAATCCAATGCAGTGCTCAAGAGGTAGCAAGAAGAATTTCTAGCGCCGTTGCCTGGGAGGTCTACGCAAAAGTCAACATACCAAGTACCCATCACAATCCCTATCTCCCGCATTACATTATTTGCCATTTGCCTCTCGTTTTCCTCTCCCCCACTTCACCCTTGTCGTTTTATTCGCCCCCTCTCTCTCTCTATCCTCCCTCTCTTTCTCTATTTGCCTCTTTTTGCCCGTTTGCCTTTTGTTTGCTTGTGTGTTAGTTTGCTTGCTTGTCGTTATGGCTAGTCCCTTATCTTCTCCGTTGACCCCTGAGTTCGAGATCTTTCACTTTAAACAAAGACTAGGAGAAAACTTAAAAGATGCCTGGTTGAGAATAATGGAGTCTTATCGTAATTATACCTCTGAAATAAACGTGAGAATTTTGCTTTGCAATTTTTATGTTGGATTGAATATGTCTCATAAACAACTCTTGGATTGCATTGCCAAAGGCAATTTTATTGAAATCGATCCCCATGTTGCACTCGAAATTATAGAAGGTATAGTGGGAACACTATCTCAACAAAAGGGGCCTCATCCTACCCAGGAAGAGACACAAGTTTTTGAAAAAAGTTGTGAAGTTACTAAAATCTTGCAGAAATCTCTTGAACCTCTTAAGAACATTAGTGGAAATATTCACCGCGTGAACATGTTGATTACCCTTTGCAATAAGCAGTTGGATTCGTTAGATATAAAAATTTCAGAATATGAAGGGAAACGTAAAGAACCTCCCGGATTCGAGCTTGATTCCGCTAAAAAGTTGAAAACCAAAGATGGCAATACCTAGATCTATTCTTGCTTGTTATGCCTAGCTAGGGGCGTTAAACGATAGCGCTTGTTGGGAGGCAACCCAATTTTATTTTTATTCCTTGATTTTTGCTCCTGTTTAGTAATAAATAATTTATCTAGCCTCTGTTTTGGTTGTGTTTTTTGTGTTTAATTAGTGTTTGTGCCAAGTAGAACCGTTGGGAAGACTTGGGGAAAGTCTTGTTGAACTTGCTGTAAAAAACAGAAACTTTAGCGCTCACGAGAACTGCTGTCATTTTTATTTGGAAAGTGATATTTAGTTAATTATTTTTGCAGATGATTAATAGATAAATTCCTCATGCCCAGAAATTTATTTTAGAATTTTTGGGGTTCGGATCTTGCGCTAGCTACAGATTACTTCAGACTGTTCTGTTTTTGACAGATTCTGTTTTTCGTGTGTTGTTTGTTTATTTTGATGAATCTATGGCTAGTAAAATAGTTTATAAACCATAGAGAAGTTGGAATACAGTAGGTTTAACACCAATATAAATAAAGAATGAGTTCATTACAGTACCTTGAAGTGGTCTTTTGTTTTCTTTCGCTAACGGAGCTCACGAGATCTTCTACTTTAAGTTTTGTGCTGTGAAGTTCTCAAGTTTTGGGTAAAGATTTGATGGATTATGGAACAAGGAGTGGCAAGAGCCTAAGTGTGGGGATGCCCATGGCACCCCCAAGATAATCTAAGGACACCTAAAATCCAAAGCTTGGGGATGCCCCGGAAGGCATCCCCTCTTTCGTCTATTTCTATCGGTAACTTTACTGGAGCTATATTTTTATTCACCACATGATATGTGTTTTGCTTGGAGCGTGTTTTATGATTTGAGTCTTTGCTTGTTAGTCTACCACAATCATCCTTGCTGTACACACCTTTTGAGAGAGCCATACATAATTTGGAATTTGATAGAATACTCTATGTGCTTCACTTATATCTTTTGAGCTCTATAGTTTTACTCTAGTGCTTCACTTATATCTTTTGAGTTTTATAATTTTGCTCTAGTGCTTCACTTATATCTTTTAGAGCATGGTGGTGGATTTGTTTTATAGAAACTATTGATCTCTCATGCTTCACTTAGATTATTTTGAGAGTCTTAATAGCATGGTAATTTGCTTAAAATCCTAATATGCTTGGTATGCAAGATTAATAATAATACTTTCTTATGAGTGTGTTGAATACTAAGAGAAGTTTGATGCTTGATGATTGTTTTGAGACATGGAAGTAATAATATCAAAGTCATGCTAGTTGAGTAGTTGTGAAATTGAGAAATACTTGTGTTGAAGTTGGCAAGTCCCGTAGCATGCACGTATGGTAAATGTTATGCAACAAATTTCAAACATGAGGTGTTATTTGATTGTCTTCCTTATGAGTGGCAGTCGGGGACAAGCGATGGTCTATTCCTACCAATCTATCCCCCTAGGAGCATGCGCGTAGTGCCGAGGTTTTTGATTACTTGTAGATTTTTGCAATAAGTATGTGAGTTCTTTATGACTAATGTTGAGTCCATGGATTATACGCACTCTCACCCTTCCATCCTTGCTAGCCTCTTCGGTACTGTGCATTGCCCTTTCTCACATTGAGAGTTGGCGCAAACTTCGCCAGTGCATCCAAATCCCGTGATATGATACGCTCTTTCACACATAAACCTCCTTATATCTTCCTCAAAACAGCCACCATACCTACCTATTATGGCATTTTCATAGCCATTTCGAGATATATTGCCATGCAACTTTCCATCATTCCATTCATCATGACACATTCATCATTGTCATATTGCTTAGCATGATCATGTAGTTGACATAGTATTTGTGGCAAAGCCAACTTCATAATTCTTTCATACATGTCACTCTTGGTTCATTGCATATCCTGGCACACCGCCGGAGGCATTCATATAGAGTCATCTTTGTTCTAGTATTGAGTTGTAATCATTGAGTTGTAAATAAATAGAAGTGTGATGATCATCATTATTAGAGCATTGTCCCAAGTGAGGAATAAAAAAAGAGAAAGGCCATAAAAAAGAGATGGCCCAAAAAAAGAGAAAGGCCATAAAAAAGAGAAGCCCAAAAAAATGAGAGAAAAAGAGAGAAGGGACAATGTTACTATCCTTTTACCACACTTGTACTTCAAAGTAGCACCATGATCTTCATAGTAGAGAGTCTCTCATGTTATCACTTTCATATACCGGTGGGAATTTTTCATTATAGAACTTGGCTTGTATATTCCAACAATGGGCCTCCTCAAGTGCCCTAGGTCTTCATGAGCAAGCAAGTTGGATGCACACCCACTAGTTTCTTTTGTTGAGATTTCATACATTTATAGCTCTAGTGCATCTGTTGCATGGCAATCCCTACTCCTTGCATTATCATCAATCGGTGGGCATCTCCATAGCCCATTGATTAGCCTCATAGATGTGAGACTTCCTCCTTTTTTTGTCTTCTCCACATAACCCTTCATTATATTCTATTCCACCCATAGTGCTATGTCCATGGCTCGCGCTCATATATTGCGTGAAAGTTTATAGGTTTGAGATTACTAAAGTATGAAACAATTGCTTGGCTTGTCATTGGGGTTGTGCATGATGAGAGAATTCTTATGTGACGAAAATGAAACATGACTAAACTATATGATTTTGTAGGGATGAACTTTCTTTGGCCATGTTATTTTGAGAAGACATAATTGCTTAGTTAGTATGCTTGAAGTATTATCATTTTTATGTCAATATGAACTTTTGTCTTGAATCTTTCGGATCTGAATATTCATACCACAATTAAGAAGAATTACATGAAAATTATGCCAAGTAACACTCCGCATCAAAAATTCTGTTTTTATCATTTACCTACTCGAGGACGAGCAGGAATTAAGCTTGGGGATGCTTGATACGTCTCCAACATATCTATAATTTTTGATTGCCCCATGCTATATTATCTACTGTTTTGGACATTATTGGGCTTTATTATCCACTTTTATATTATTTTTGGGACTAACCTATTAACCGGAGGCCCAGCCCAGAATTGCTGTTTTTTGCCTGTTTTAGGGTTTCGAAGAAAAGGAATATCAAACGGAGTCCAAACGGAATGAAACCTTCGGTATGTGATTTTCTCACCGAATACAACTCAGGAGACTTGGACCCTACGTCAAGCCAATTAACAGGAGGCCACAAGGTAGGGGGCGCGCTTGCCCCCCCCAGGCGCGTCCTCCACCCTCATGGGCCCCCTGTTGCTCCACCGACGTACTTCTTCCTCCTATATATACCCACGTACCCCCAAACGATCAGATACGGAGCCAAAAACCTAATTCCACCATTGCAACTTTCTGTATCCACGAGATCCCATCTTGGGGCCTGTTCCGGAGCTCCGCCGGAGGGGGCATCGATCACGGAGGGCTTCTACATCATCATCCAAGCCCCTCCTATGAAGTGTGAGTAGTTTACTTCAGACCTATGGGTCCATAGTTAGTAGCTAGATGGCTTCTTCTCTCTTTTTGGATCTCAATACAATGTTCTCCCCCTCTCTCATGGAGATCTATTCGATGTAATCTTCTTTTTGCGATGTGTTTGTTGAGACCGATGAATTGTGGGTTTATGATCCAGTCTATCTATGAATAATATTTGAATCTTCTCTGAATTCTTTTATGTATGATTGGTTATCTTTGCAAGTCTCTTCGAATTATCAGTTTGGTTTGGCCTACTAGATTGATTTTTCTTGCCATGGGAGAAGTGCTTAGCTTTGGGTTCGATCTTGCGGTGTCCTTTCCCAGTGATAGAAGGGGCAGCAAGGCACGTATTGTATTGTTTCCATCGAGGATAACAAGATGGGTTTTTTTTATCATAGTGCATGAAACTATCCCTCTACATCATGTCATCTTGCTTAAGGCGTTACTCTGTTTTTAACTTAATACTCTAGATGCATGCTGGATAGCGGTTGATGAGTGTAGTAATAGTAGTAGATGCAGGCAGGAGTCGGTCTACTTGTCTCGGACGTGATGCCTATATACATGATCATACCTAGATATTCTCATAACTATGCTCAATTCTGTCAATTACTCAACAGTAATTTGTTCACCCACCGTAGAATACTTATGCTCTTGAGAGAAGCCACTAGTGAAACCTATGGCCCCCGGGTCTCTTTCTCATCATATCAATCTCCATCACTTTATTATTGCTTTGCTTTTACTTTGCCTTTTACTTTCACTTTGCATCTCTATACCAAAAATAACAAAGATATTATTTATCATCTCTATCAGATCTCACTTTCGTAAGTGACCGTGAAGGGATTGACAACCCCTAAGGGTGTTGGTTTCGTTCAGCTATTGTTTTTGTGTAGGTACGAGGGACTCGTGCGTAGCTTCCTACTGGATTGATACCTTGGTTCTCAAAAACTGAGGGAAATACTTATGCTACTTTGCTGCATCATCCTCTCCTCTTTGGGGAAATCCAACGCAGTGCTCAAGAGGTAGCAACGGCTTACATGACTAGTCCTATTAGGATTAGGATTACTCTATTACAAGTGGAGTCCTAGTCTTGCTTCCTTTGTAGGAAAATATTCCTTATGCCTTTCATCTTAAGCCGGCCCACCATAATACGAGCCCGCCTTCCACGAACCGCCCGTTGGGCCACCGGGTCTTGTCGCTCCTCTGACCCGCCTGCCGGGTTACCAATGAGTCACCAGGCCCAGCCGGGTCATCAGTGAGTGGAGAGATCCGGGCCGGTCACTTCGTGAGTCGCCAAGTTAGGGCGGGTTACTAGTGTATCGCCAAGTCCGATCGGGTCATACTTCCGACCGGGTCATACCACGGGGTATATACCCGACAAGAGCCCACTCCTCTTTTTCACTTGCTCTAAGATGACTTATACACCTGGACGGAGGGAGTAGTCTCAAGTCATTGGATGCATACGCACCCCACGTCTCGTATTTGGTGATTTCTTTTTTCATGGCAAAAAACAGGGAACGAGGTGGGTAGTTAATGCACTACGCCTAAAAGTTTTGGGATTACTATTTGGTTTTCGTAATGTGACTAATGCACCAGTACGGAGGGAGTACAATAGTAGTCTTTGATTGCAATTTTTTGTTGGTATCTTGCAAAGTTGAGCGCTCGGTGAGTACAATAGTAGTCTGATTGATGAGACTTCAGATTTGAGCCATCTACCAAAAGGAATAAAAAAATACACCATGTATTTATTTACGGAGGGAGTAGTACATTTTTTGTGACATGCATTACTAGATATTGCTAGTCAAATACTAAATCCAGATGGACGTGGTAGTACAACTAAATCCAGACGGTGGTGCTAGTAGTAGTAGTAGTATTACCAATGTAGTAGTACTGTACTACCCATTGGTCAAATTATTACGTGCTGCTCCTCACAGTGAAGTGACAAGACCCTGCGCCGGAGATGACACCTGAGTATAGGCGCCGTGTTCGGCATACCATAGTCAGCCTCGCCGTCTGCAGTCACTATCCTCATGGTTGCTAGCCTGCTTACAACTACCCATGTTTGACATAATTTTCCATGCGTAGATGTTTGTTCATTGCACGGAACACCAAGATTGGGGGTCGACAGCGCTGGCAGCGGCCATCGCGCCAGATTTTTCCATGGCCTTCTAGATGTGGTGGGGAGGAGATAAGGCTGATTGTGAGAGACAAGGAGTTGTTTGTAAATAGGGAACAAGTGCGGCATCTTTTTGCAAAATTCTAGAAGTTTGGTTTGTATGCGCAGATCTAGATTCGATGGCTATTGGTGAAAGATGGCAAGCACAACATCATCACCAACCCAGGACCTCTTTGATTCGCAGGATTTTGAAAACGCAGGAAACTGACATGGCAATATCAGAAGTTTCAAACTGATATTACAAATGTTAGGAGTAATGATGGACCTACGAAGAGTGAATTACTAGGAAGTTTACGTAAGAACTTTCGTTACTTTAGGTGGATGCAGCATTATCGTACAAACTAAAATCCACCGCCCTTACAAGTCACTAATGGGCAAATACATTTTCAAGTCTCTGGCCACTTGATGTTTCAAAAACAAATTCAGCTTCTGCGGAGACTTTGTCATTTAGGCTTAGACACTTGCGGTGATCAGCACGCCAATCATTGTTGCGCTAGAGAACGCCAAACCTCATTACCTTGAGCACACTTGTCTCCAGAACAAAGAACCTGGCCAATTTAATCTCAGATGTGTTGCCTCGGTAGTCGATCAAATCAATTTCTGTAAGATGGAGATCAAGGCATTCGATGAGATTGTTATAGTGCAGCACATTTTTCACTTTCGGGTCTTTTTTATCTGCAAAAGAAGAGAACATATTAGAGCAGCTAGCTGTATAAGATTGTCGTGTCATCAAGAGGTACCAATATCATTCGCTCATACGATAGGGTTGGCTGGGTAGTGATATTTTTTCACTCTCTCTGTCTCTCTCTGTCTCTCTCTCTCTCCTCTCATTTACCTAGGAGAACATGGAGAGCTTGGGAATTTGTTGCCTTCCGCTATGTGGCCGATGCCATATTTCTTGAAAGTATGCCACATAATATGCATCGATGTCAAATCAAAAGATTTTGCCACTGCTCTCGCGATGTTAGAGAGTTGGCACCACTATGCACACAGACCCACATGTATAAAAAAATCAATCAAACCAACTA
The DNA here is from genome assembly GCF_003073215.2 of Triticum urartu. NCBI lineage: Eukaryota > Viridiplantae > Streptophyta > Magnoliopsida > Poales > Poaceae > Triticum > Triticum urartu. Next base: position 291,373,545 of record NC_053024.1, on the reverse strand, counting down.
CACTAGCCTCTCACTCTCCCAAACAAGTGTTTTTATTGCCTCAGTCCTCTCTCTCTCCCACGCAAGTGTTTTTTCATTTCGTGAGTTAATTTGGGACCGAAGCAAAGTAGGTGATCCAGATTTCCATCTAGATTGGGGCACCAGGTGAGCAATGGAGGGGCATCGATTTCAAATGCATCACAAGTGAATTCGGCACGTGTTTTGGCTTATATAGTGGAGGGCCGTTATAGCCCACTTTTGTACTACCTCGTATTTAGTGTAAAATTTTGCCCATAGATTTACCTAAGAAAATTCCAATGCATGTCACCAAAAAGTATACCATTTGAGATTATGTTCAAATACGAATCCACCGATATATTTTTTAGTGACATGCATTAACATTTTGTCAGTTAAATCTATGGTCAAATTTTGATACTACAAAATAGGAAGAGTAAACCAGGACGGAGGTAGTACTTGATGTTAGGGTAACCATAGAGTTACTAGTCTAAGTTACTTTCCACTATGACTAGCCTAGGCTACTATAGTAGTACAACAACAAAACGATGCAGGTGATCACGTGAGAAAAAAAATACTAAAAACATTTCTTTCGGTGGAGTGCATAGATGCAGTTTTCAACACTACACTTGTCATCGTAATTTGGAAAAATTACGAAAAAATTGAGCTACCTTGTGATTACCGTTTACTAATAGGAAAGAAGTTTTACCTTGATGATTAGCTTCTCCGTGGACGGAAAGCATGTAAGGAATCCAATAACTTGATACAGATTGGGGCCGATAGATTTTATTGCCAAGATCTTCACTGTGCGCATAGACTGCGTCAAGCTTGTGGGAATCATTTTCTGGAAGACGGTCATAAATACATCAAGAAGAAATTTAAAAATGTGAATTTCAAGAAGATGGAGAAAAAGATGAGTGTTGTATCTGAATGATTACGGATCCAATAAAGAGTTCGGAGAATTTGGCAGACGAGCACACCAACGCTGTCAATTTCGGCGCATCAATGACCCTGATTTTTGTTGGACCTTCTAGATCAGATACAATCCATCTCTCAAGGAACGGCGCATTCTCAATGACCATAAGTGGAACAGCTGGAGTGATCTCTTCCCAATTGATGTCTTGTTGCGGGGCCAGCAAGACACATAAATCCATTGAAGATTCGTCGAGGCGATGTGGAGGCTAATGAACCCTTGGATCTGCTCAAGATGAAGGTACTCGAGCACAGTACAGCTACGGAGCAGCTGCTCCATAGCCTTCGAGATGACAACGTCGAAGAGGTCGAGCTTCTTTGAGTTGAGGGAGAAGAAGGGCGGGCGCGACATTAATCTGGGGAAGATAGTAGGAGCTGAAGCTGGCGCAGCGCAGCGTTGGCATGATGCGGAGCGCGGACGGCGACAGATAGCGACATCGTCCAACTTCAAAGCTGAGCTCCTCGAGCTGATCTAGGGCGGGGGATAAGAACCACTCATCGAACATGGCTTGGACCCTGCAGTTGGTACTGAACATGCGGATGTCAAGGCGTCTGGCTGGCCCAGGGTGCGATGAAAGGATCTTGGAGACTGCGGCCATGCATTTGCAATCCCCGTCGTAGAGGTAGCCGTTAACGGTGAGGTTGAGAGGGACACGGCGCCAGAGGGGGCGCCACTACCGGGAGAGCACGGCAGTCCACATGAAAGATTTGGTGGGGAGGAGGCCAATGACGATGAGCAGCATGTCGTTGGGGAGGCTGCTGATGAAGTCCAGGCTCGCCAGATGCGGGTTTGGCTCGGGCCGCCTCCGCTTGTTGGCTGCCTCGCCGTCCATCTCAACCGGCGGCGACGCGGGTGTACACGTGTGCTGGTGTGTGTTGTGTGCTGGCCTGCTGGGTGTGCGCGAGTGCGTCCTTCTATGCATGCCGCCGCGAAGTGGTGAATTGTGCGTGAGTGTGTCCTTCACGCGGAAGAAGTGTGCCCTCAATTTACTAGCGTGCGGGGTGCTACCCTAAGTGGTTTCAACTTTGTTTATTCACCGCGTGTCAGATGGGCCTCTAGTTTACTTATTTTCACCCACTGCCACATGGGCCAGCACACAAAGATAGAGAACACAAGCTGACAAGGCAACATGTGGACTGGTTGACCGTTCAACTAAACAATATACGGAGCTATACGCTGACACACTAACTGTATAATCCGTCGGTATAGAGAGTTCGAGTGAGAGGGGAGGTCCATGAGACATAGCAGAGAGAGAAAGAGCTACTCCCTCCGTTCGATAATGTAGTGCCATCATTTTTTTAAAGTCAAACTTTTGAAACTTTGACCAAGTTTATAAAGAAATTACTTATATCTACAATACCAAAGACAAATGATAGTATGAAGTAAGTACATGTTGTGATGAATCTAATGATCGTTCCAGATGTAAATGTTTTTCTCCACATATACCTGGTCTAACTTTTCTGAGGTTTGACTTTTCAAAACATCCATATGCTTATGGACGTGAGAGATTACCTAACTGGAGAGTGTGTGTGTGAAATAGAAAGAGTGACTGAAAAAAGTGTGTGTGAGTGTGTGAAAGAGACATGGACAACACACAACAAAAGTAGAGAAAAAGTGTGTGTGTCTTATGCAAACATATCACACATGCATCTTTGACAGCGGAAGCAAGGTGAGGAGATAGTGTGTAGTTGTTTTCAACCGAGAGAGACAGACCCCTAGCACGTGGCCAAGAGGGGTCTGACAAACAAGGGAGAGAGGTCGAGAGAGACGTACGGAGAAAATGCAGACATGGGGAGGAGAGAGTGTATGTTTGTCATAGAGAGATCCCCTGGAGATTGTGATGGGACTACATGGGTGGGAGATCGAGTGACAAGGTGTGTGCGTGATAGAAGATACCCCAAGAGATATCGAGATAGACGTATGGATGGAAGGAGACAATACGTGTGTTCCTGATAGCTAGTGAGAGATAATCATACTTAGGGGGAGTGCGTGTGCCTATGATGGAGTGAGGAATTACGGTACTTAGGGGGTGTGTGTCACATAGAGAGAGAACAATGGCGGAGAGTGTTAGATGGGTCTATGTAGCGCGAGCGAGACATGTGTATGTGTGAACTAGGGAGATATAAAGTTTGAGAGAGATAGAGGAGCCCCGATAAGGCTGAGTGGTGCGTCAGATAGCTAAGAGGGGGAAAGAGATATTCCATCCGCTCGATAATGCAGTGCATGTAAATTTTTCAGAAGTTGAACTTTGGAAACTTTGACCAGGTTTACGCAAATGTTATATATATCTACAATACAAAAGATACATCGCACGAAACTACATATCATGATGAATCTAATGGTATATGTTCGCCGTTCTAGATATAAATGTTTTTCTCCACGTACATGATCAAACTTTGTGATGTTTGACTTTTCAATAAATCTATATGCTATGGACCGAAGAGAGTGCCTAAGTCGAGAGAGATCAAGTGCGTGTGGAGGAGAATGAGTGAGTGTGCAAAAAGAGTATGTGTGTGAAAGATAAAGGGACAACAAATGATAAATTAGAGAGAGTGTGTGTGTTTTTGTTTCTTATGCAAACATATCATGCATGCATCTCCGAGATAGAAAAGTGAGGTGAGGAGATACACGAAGATAGCTAGTGTGTGATTGTTTGCAACAGAGAGAGACACCCCTATAGCACATGTCCAATAGGGGTCTGGCCAACAAGGAACAAAGGTCGAGAGGGGCGCATGGAGAACATGGACACATGGGGAGGGAGAGAGGGTGTGTTTGTGATGGAGAGATCCCATTGAGATCGTGAGGGCACTATATGGGTGGGAGATCGAGGGATGTGCGTGCGCGATAGAAAGATGCCATGAGAGAAATCGAGATAGACCATGCAAATGTTTGTGATGGAGACTAAGATTAGCTAGTCATTTACATATAGGGGGGGACTGCATGTGCCTACAATTGAGTGAGAGACCATCATACTTGGCTAGGCATGAGATTGTGTGTGTGTGTGTGTGCATGTGAGATGGAGAGAGAACGAGGGAGAGAGATACAATTTTAGATGGGTATATCGAGTGCGAGTGAGATATGCATGTGTATGTGTGACCCAGGGAGATGGAGAGTTTGAGAGAGAGGGAAGAGCTCCAAGACAACAGAGTGGTGCGTGAGAGAGTTACGGGCAACGAGCCAAGGAATTTGTGTGCGTTCGATGAGTGCACCCAAGATATTTAGCTTGGACTAGAGAATCGCACATAGTGTGCGAGAGAGACCTATAGATGGAGTATATATGCATGCGAACTAGAAAGACCCCCCCCCCACACACACACACAAAGAGAGAGAGAGAGATGGAGAGAGAGGGTGAGGGATCAACAAGGTTTGTGTGTTGGATGCATGCGACAGAATTGAAGATTGTCGGCGAGATAGAGAGAGAGAGAGCAGGAGACCGGGAGAGGGGGAGGTCGCGTTTTATGCATCAAAGACTGATATAAACCATGTTTCGATATAAACTTGCATTCAAATAATTAAATTGGAGAACATGTTGTCTGCAATCCACACATGAACGGAGATATGCGTATATCAAACAAGTTCATTAATCTGACTTTTAACTTGATTGAGGTGTTCAATTTTGGATTTAGTTCACAATTTTGACCTGGTGAATGAGCTATTTCGTTGAATCGAGATATTTCATTTTGGGTTTGATTCCCGTTTTTGAGTGGGTCAACTATTTTTCATATAGTAAATCGTTAGCAACTAGCTTGTAAAAACACATTACTCCCGAGCATCATCTCTCCATCTAAAAAAGAAGTGGCAAGCTATTATTTCAAAATTTGATTCGAATCGACTTGGTAAGGTAGACGTGGATGCTCGTTCTCTGAATATTTGAACGAACCGTTAAACACCCTCTGCTCGGTGGAATTCGCCCGAGAAAATAAATGGGGGACGCGAAATTACCGGCCTATGTGGGACACGCATCAATTGGCCCGCTGTACATCAAGGGTAGGTTCGTAACTTCATCCAAGCGGGCCTTCTCCTTGGCCGAAATGACATGTGCCGAATAATTCATAAACCATGGTCGGCAAAACACCCTCTCCTCGCCCGAAATAGCTTGCGCCCACTATTTCAAAACATTCTCTCCTCGCCCAAAATCACTCGCGCCCACTATATTTCAAAACACGCCCTCCTCGCCCAAAATCGCTCGCGCCAACTATATTTCAAAACACGCCCTCCTCGCCCGAAATTGCTCGCGCCCACTATTTGGGTGAAGCAAAATAACTCTACTATCCCCGACCCTCAGTACATAGACCCAAGTCAAGAAGCCTAAAGGCAGGGGTAGAACTGTAACTCCCCCCCACACACATTTCAGAAAAATGCGTATGTAAGACATGGTTCCCCCTCCCAATTCCCCATTCATATCTCGTGGGTGCCAAACCACCTTCTCCCCAAAAGCTCCCTTCTCCTGAGCTGCGAAACCTCAGCCCCTCCTCCATGGCACCCCACACCACACCAAATTCATAGTCGCCCTCCTCTCTAATCCCGGAGACGCTGTACATTTGCCGTCGTGCACTGGGCCGTGTGCCTCTTACTCCGTGCTGGCGGAGCTGCCTCGACGACGGCCGCGTGAACCGTACCAGAGCCGATTCACCCCCGCCGTTGTTCACGATGCTGGAGCGGCTTCAACTTTGGATCCATCCAGAGCCCCGGCACTGCTTCCCCGTAGGCGTCGACCATCGCGACATCTCTGCTTCCCTGCCGCCGGTAGCCAACGCACCACGCCGGCCTCACCGACTCGGCAGCTGGAGCTGCCTACTTCACCGGGCTGCCAGATAGGTCGCACCCTCATCTCAAATCACTTTATTTAGGCGGCAGTTGTCTGATTTTTTATTCTAGGCCAATCGATTCTCAATGGGAAGCAACACCCCTCAAGCTGTCGTAGCTCCTAGGCTGCCGGTTGGCTAGTGTCTAATGTAAGGGTGTGGGGGCGCAAGTTCGCCGCGGAAGCAACGCTTAGATGGCTATCTTAGAGTTGCGTGGGTTGAAGGTACTGCTGCCGCCGGATCTGGATGACGGCGAGTCTTTGTGGATTGGCCCGGAGCGGCGCAACCACGGCAGTGCGGTGGGGCGGGGAGCGGGGGTTTGGTCGGGGCCACGGACGACAGAGGAAGGCTGCTATGCCGGTGGTCGCTGGCTCTTCGGGGATGATTCTGAACAGTGTCAGCCGGGAGGCACAAGACGGCCATCAAGCCATCCGGCGTAGATCAGAAAGTACCAAAATAAAATAAAATCGTGTGACCCCAATTTAGTCTTCAGTCAACAGACGTGTGACCACTCTCGTACCTTGTTGTTGATCTCTTAGGGTATTTCTTCAGATCAGAGAGATGTGTCGTTCTTAACATTATGCTTTTCTGCATCTTCAGCCACACTGTCTTCCGACTCACCGCAGCTCCTCCAACAAGGGAAGCATACACCAGAAGGGAGCTATAGTCCCCGCTCAACAGTTCCATGCATCGAATGTGCGTGCTCGACATGGACAGCCAAAACAACTGCAGGGCCATCGACAAGTCAGCACATGATGCTCACTCATATGGATGGCGGCCAGATAGGTTGTACCCTCATCTTACTTGTGTGCAACATTTATGGCTTTCTTATTCATCTAAGCATGGAAAATAGATTATCACATTTCATTGTATATTCATGCTGATCTCTTACGGGTCTTATTCAGGAGTTAACGATGTTCCATAGTTCAGCTAAGAGACTTGTTCTTTAGGTAACGCTGTTCCAAGTTATCATCCATCAGCCAATGCTATCCCACAGTCTGGTGATTATAGTATTATACCACTTCTAGTATAACCTATGTTGTTCTTTAATACTTTTATGTGTCATCTAGTTAATCTCGAGTACAAACGATACATATTTTGTAGCTTTCATATGTGTTCTCTCTTTAGTTTTTGAGACCTGTTGCTGCTAGTTAACCCCAGTCCTACTATTTATGTCGTCTCCCATAGGCACTCATTGCATAAATCTAACTACTAGTTGTCTTCCATGCATGTCAGATATAATTGCACACACTAATTTATCCACAAGAACCTCACGGAGCAATGTAATGGCCAACAAACTTGACGTTAATGATACCCAATATGATGGAACATGTAAAGGCAGTTCTTCACAAGACTTGCAGAAAGATGATGAATCCTATTCACCCCACAAGGTCCTTGCTCTAACTTGGCCCTTGATATGGGTACAACATGCATATAATGTCCTAGAGTGCATCTACTCTGTTGCAATGCCTTGTGCTTAGCCTGCTGATCATGCATGTAAATATGGCATGCCTCCTGTTTTTTAGTACCTATTCCATTCATGATAACATGTTTTCAAATTCAAGTGCTGTCATTCTACTCTATCTCAATGCCATCTGCTTAGTTTGGACATGATTCTTCTCAATATCTTATGCATTGTTATTCATCAGTATGTACTTCATCTGTCTACCATACCATGTTCTTTTTTTTTACAATGAAGTGTTGTTCTAGTGGTCTCTTGCAATGCCATCTTAGTTTCCCAATCATACATGCATATGTTGCCTTAGTGTTTTTCTGTATGTATTCCGCTAGCATACAATTTTACATTCAAGTAATGTTTTTTTACACCATTGTCATGTCGTATCCCTAGCTCTTACATCATACTCCCTCCGTCCGGATTACATATCGCAGAAATGGATAAAACTAGATATATCTAGAACTGAAATACACCTAGACCCATCCATTTTTTTTCCAGATGGAGGGAATACATGTCAATATGTCATGCCTTTCTATTCTTCATTACCTATTCCATCTCTGATGTAGCATGTTTTATAATTGAAGCACCATTCTTCTATATAATGCATGCAAGGGGAAGACAATTATGTTAGAATCGGAAGGGTTACAAACGAGGTCTTTGCAAAAGATCCAAACGCCAGGAGATAATAAACCAACTCCAGTTTTCATAGATATTGCTCCAGCACAGAGAAACCCAACTCCCACTGATAATAAGCAGATTCCAGTGGTCAAAGAACTAGTCCGCTCGAGTCCAGCAAAAATATGTCAACTCCATTCTAAGAAGCATGTGCGTATCCTCGCATCATGAAATTTTATAGCATTCTGATCATATTTTCTACATGTTTCTTACCCATCTCTATTTTAGAAAATAAGGTATTCTAAAAGAAGACTTCCTCCATTGGGATCGTATTCGAGGAAAGTATCTTGCGGGAATTCTCTGTGCTCCAATGCTGATGTAAGTACCTGTTGTATATCACTATATTTTTACATCAGCATGTATTTTGTTAATCAGCATGAATCCAACCTTTATCTGATCTAAAATTAGTTGTAGCAAAATGTTAAAGGGGACAATGTTGATTTTTGTAAGGAAAACTGCCTGGTAGTTTTGCATACCGAGCTGCATGAGTGTACTATCTCATATCTTGCACATTGCTGAATTGTTGTGCGGCTCTGGTTGCCCATCCATTCATTGTGTATTACCTTACCTGGCTGATGATGGTTGTGCCATATTGTGTTAATTTGGTGTAGGCTGGTGTGGTCTGGTTGCCCAAACATTTGTTGTGTCAATGTTTCTTTCCTATCATCTAACCTGGACAATGATAGCAATGCTAGTGTGTTAATTTGGTATAGGCTGCTGAAGATAAGAAGACAAACTCTGAAAATAGCAAGGCAACCCCATTGTTTCTTTCCAATAAATCAAGGCCAAGTAATGTGGCAATAACTCTTGATTAATCTGTTTGGTTCCCCTCCTAATTTATGTTATGATGCAGTGGTCGAGAAACTCTCCACTATTAATAATACAAGCCTGCCAAAATCGCCATCTGAATATGTTCAGTTTCCTCTGTCTCGAATGCAACAAAAAAAAGTATGTTTGTGAACCAATTAATGGCTAAAGCAATGATGGAAATGGTGGAGGAATCAGAGGTGCACATTCGTGCGCAACAACAACTGATCAATGTTATAAGAGACAGTGTAGCAAAGCAGCAAGAACTTGCCCACATGCTTATGGGCGTCATCCGCGCTGAGATTGCAGATTGTGACGTTGTAGATCATTAGGTTCTGTTGATTTATTTGTACTAGCATCAATCTTTCTTTGCCCAGTCGATGTAATTTCCTGTAATATATGCTGGATGTGCAACGTTTTTCCCTCTATGTTGTACCTTTGCTTGATCGGTTTTGGTCCTGTGCATAATTACTTGTCATAATGGGCTCAAATTATCTAATTGGGCTTAAAGACATGTATGAACTTTAGTGGGCCCATTAAGTTAATGGGCCATTACCAGGCCGAAAGTTATGGTCGGCCCTCTTACCTCCCAGGTCGTTAACAGGCCGACATCGAAGCGGGCAACAGGCGGGCCCATTTGATTGCACGGGCCGTTAACAGGCCGATACTAGGTCGAGCTACATATGGCCCAACCATAATGTGGGCCTTTAGCAGGCTGAAAGAGACAGTGGGCTCATACTGGACCATGAAGAGCATGGGCTAGGACGAGGCCGAAAGTCAGGTTGTACTGTAAATGGCCCAACTGTGTTGTGGGCCTTTAGCAGGCCGAAAGAGAAATCAGGCTGGTATTGAACCATGATGAGCATGGGCCGTTAAAAGGCCAAAACTCAGGTCCGACGGCAATGGCCCAACTCACTTATGGGTCGTCAGCAGGCTGAAAGACACACATGGCTGAAAATTGGCCCAACACTTAAATGGGTGACTAAAAGGCCGAAAGATGTACATCTTGAAAATTGGCCCATCCCTTGAATGAGCCGTTAACAGGCCGAGACCACATCGGGCCGATATTGAGCCCAAATATATAGCAGGCTGTTAACGGGCTCGAACTGACGATGGGCTGCAGTGGTGTCAAATCGTTAACGGGACGAATTGGCACATCTCGTATGGGCCATGGGCTTAAATGGACCTGACACAAGTAGGCCTTATATGGGCCGGCCTGCGAATTCTTACTGGGCCGACCTTTTTCACTGGAATGGGCCATTGTTGGGCCGTGCCACGTGTCGATCTATCATAGGCGCCTCCTGTCCAATGGGCGGACGACGTCTGGCCCACCGAAGAGCCAACAAGTGTTTCGTCAGGCCAATGAGAATTTTACACGTGGAAAATCCCCATTGGTCCGGGCTGTTAACGGGTTATTGGATCCAAAACCGGACCCAATAGCTTAACGGCGACCCGTTACGGTCGATGCCACGTGTCGGTCACCCTTGACAAAAGCACTTCTATGACGCATGATTTATCATCATGGAAGTGGACACTTCCGTGATGATAATTTTGGTAATGTCATGGAACACTTCTACGATAGCACATGTATGACTATCTTGATTCTGTCATAAAATCGTCATGGATGTACATGCATGACAGAAAACGTGACCTACTATGACAAACATGTATCATCACGGAAGTGTATTTTTTTGTAGTGCTTCTTTCATTAGTTTAGATGAACCATTGATGATCAATTCGAACCAGTGCATGCGATTAAAATTAATATTACCTAAATAGAGGGTGCAGAATAAACTACAACAACTAGATTTGCAACCACAGGATGCTGACGATATCTTCAAAGAACATTGCCACAACAGCGAGGCTTCATAGCAACATATGGTAAGCCAATGTGTTTTAGTACATGTGAAATGTAATGCGTGTGGGCTGCTTTCTTGGCTTGTGCCCTCAACCTGTAATCCCACAGAATTACAAATAGTTTAGTTGTCTGCTTTGTTGTATTGCTTGATTCGAATGCTTGTTTGTTACTTGTTAGGCTATACCTGAGTTGGCCAATATGTCAGCAGTGCCTGCTGTACTATCATAAAGAAATGCATGCCTAGTTCATTTGAGTCCTTAACTTTTCCTATGAACTTCATCACAGGACTGTCTTCGTAGTTTATATGAGGCCACATTGTTAAGTGCTTTCTCAGATTATTTCAACTGCTTAGATGCCTTGGCAACTTAAATATAGCGGTGGTACACTCCCTTTCAACTAGGGATGTCAACTGGGCCCCGTTTAATCCCGATTAAAGTCCACTAGTGGTACGATATTTCAAAATAGTTTTTGTTTTTTGAGGAAAATAAACTAGGGAGCTAGCAAAAACTAACTAGATGGGACTAGACGATGTCGTTTATTTGCCACTTACATCCTAGTTTCATCTTACCATTTTAATTTCTTTTCGGCTCATGCTGCTTCGAACCATTTAAATATAGCTTGCTATGCTCGGCATAATTCGTATGTCGTTTACCATGTAAGCTTACTGCCTGGATCATGCAATAACTATCTCTTACTTATGTCCAGCGAAAACCTTTATTATGCCGTTCACACAAGGACACAATGTACAACCCCAGAATCTATTTGTGGAAGCAGTGCGCCATCCATGTTACCAGATGGTAGTAGTTCAGTGGCAACACCGCCGGAGAGCAGTCTGAGCACAGATATTATAGTTCTTGAGGCTCTACTAGAGGCAGAAAGAGATGGTGTGGCTTCCATGAATGAGGTAATCTCGATCTTGAGGCTGGAAATTATGCGATTAGCTGCATGCATTATGCAAGCAACCCAAGAATTGGAGGAAGTAAGAATGTTGCATTTGAAGACGGTGGAGGTCCTGCTGTTTTTGCTAACTAAGGCCCAGGGTAATCCCAGTTCTTCTTTAGATACCAATTGAAATTGTCATCAGATTATTGTACTTGCATGTTGTGTCATGTCTCTGAATGGATTATTATGTAGGACCCCCTATGTTGTCCATGTGTTGTAATGAGCTGAATTTTTTAGGCGAGGTAATCCTCAGTACTTGTATGATTGACATAAGGTGAAATGTTTTTCGTGTGAGCATATTGTATGGATGAAATAACTATTTGACTCAAAGTGTATCCAACCTACTCAATTCAAAGATCACGACATTTCTAAATCATAATAATATATAAAGGTGGAATAAATCTTTGTCGTGGTTTTGAAGAAATAAATAACAAAATGTGGAGTTATCTATGGATATTCGTAATCAAATACAAATTGGATTTTAATTTAGTTGCCAGGGCCCAGGGTAAACGTGAATGCTAATTCTCCCAAGTTTTGAACGAAGCGGATAAACACCCACCATCATTTGTGGGCTTCCCAAAGCAAGTGTTTGCGAGATGGAAATTACTGTCTACCCCTGACATTTGACATCCTACACTGCTATCGATAGGGGTAGACTAGTAACTTCAATCAGACGTGACACAACCGCTTCTGAGCCCATTCCGACACGGTGGGCGCCAAACGTGGGCGGCAAAACACATTTGATTCAAGCTCGTCCGAAAGACACGTGTCTCTCCCTCCATTTCCCCATTCATACATAGCGGGCGACAAAACAAACTCTCCTCGTCCGAAATCGATGTAGGCAAATATTTTAAATAGGGGCAGATGTGTATCTTCCCTCAGACGTGACACAACCGCCCTACCTGTCAGCCCCATTAATACACCGTGGGTGCCAACCGTGGGTGGCAAAACACCCTCTCCTCGCCCGAAATCGCTACCGGCAAAAATTTGGGAAATGCAAGATTACCGTCCTATCCCCAATCGACGTGATCTCTGAAATTTTAAATGGGGGTTAAGTTTGTAACTTGCCCACATTTCAGACAAGCGCGTCCCAAAGTTTGACATCCCCTCCCCCTCTATTTCCCCATTCATACACCGTCGGCGCCACAACAACCTCCCCACTGCGACCAGCCTCCTCCGTCCGCCAACCCATCCTCCACCTTGCCGGAGCCGCCACCCCTACCCTGTCGTCCACTCCAAGAGATGGACATCTCTCATCCACGGTGCTAGACCAAGATCCTTTCATAGCGTCCTCTCGCTTCATTGGCGCCGTCGTCCACCTTGTCATTGCCGCTCCTACGACCGCCTCGTCCACGGCAACATGATTTATCCCCCAACCCGGCTGTCTGCCGTCTAAAGTCTTCTACCGCACCGCCGACAGCCATCGCACCCGCGATACCCTCAATGTATCGGCAGGGGCCTAGACGATGTCGCAGGAGAGGTGGTACTCTTCCATATGTGCTTAAGTTATTGATCTCACCCGGAAAATAGATCGTAAATTGTTCACTATAATTTTCTTGTCCGTACCAATTCGTAGTGGGTTGTTGAAAGCAAACATTGGTTGCAAAGAAGCTTTGTCCGATTTGCATCATCAGATCCGCCATGGCACTGTCACTATACTCGTAAAGCTTATGGTTTCCCCCCTTTATATTCACTATCATCATCGTAGGTGCTTCGTGTCGTGCTAGCACTGCTCCTCAAGACCTCAACCCATCAAGCGAAACAACAAGCCACTCATAATTCCAAAGCTTATGTGTTGAAATACGAATCTGATATGATGCTCATATTACTAAAACAGAGAATGTTTAATTGGTCACCTAATGTTCCTATATTCATTTCGAAAAGCATGTGCGCCACCCACTGGTCCAGCTAGTTCCACTTTCCTGATTTTACTCTTGATGCTTAGGGTTTTCCCCTTTTATCTACTCTACTATGATCTGCGTAGGTCCTTTCTGTCGTACTAGCATTACTCCACCCTTCAAGCTAAACAACACAACACTTAAAATTCCAAAGCTTAGTTGTTCAAATATGATTGTGATATGATACTGATATTAGTTAACAGACACATTTAATTGGTTAGCCAAAGGTCCCACTTGAGTTTCTAAATGCATGTCGCGACATATAGAGAGACATCAGAATTGCATTTCTTTGTCACTTGTTGATTGTACTTTCTTGTCCATACCAAATCTTAGTTGTTATTTCAAAGCAAACATCGGTTGCTAACTACCCTTTGCGCGGTTTGCAGCTTCAGATCTGCCATCCCACTGCCACGGTCAACACTATACTCATCATACTTACGGTTTCCCCATTTTATGATGACCCCGATCAACCTACGTTGTTCGTGTCATAATAGCACCGCTCCACCCATCGAGCTAAACAAGCTTAGTTGTACAAATTCAAATATGATATTATACTGATATTAGTAAAACTGGGAGATGTTTAATTGGTCAGGTAAATGTTCCTACTTTAGTTTTGAAATGCATGTGACCCACATATGGAGAGACCGGAAGGAACGGTATTTCTTCGTGCGCTCTGGTTCATCATGGGTGGGCAACCGACGTTGTATAGAAAGACTTGTAATGTTTTCAATTTGCTTGCTCTTCTGGTCTTCTTTAAGATGATCCTCTTCTCTTCTTTAATAAGTATGTTCCTTGTTGGGAAGAGTAGCAGAGACATTTGCGGTCGACTGGTCAGGTCGAGTTGTTCTCCCTTAGTATATTTTGAATCTGTCAGGTCAGGTCGACTTGTTCTTCTTTACTATATGTTGAGGATGTCATCTGCGAAGTATCATCACTTCTGGAGCTCTCATATTTTGAGTAGTAGGCCACATTATATTAATGCACACACCAAATTACAGCAAGCATGGCATCTCTCAGAAGAATTGCAGAGATAGCACAAAGGGGTATACAAGGAGGCAGTGTTGGATTAGAATCACTTCTACATTACAAACATAATCTCACTTGTTTTTATGTTTTCAAGCATGTCAGGTATTGAACATTATCAAAATGAATATGAGAATGGGCGCATGAGAGGAATATTGCGGAACAATCCACTGGCTAACAAACTTGGCATGGTGGAGGATGGCCTATCTTATCACCCATCAAGGTGCTTACTCTAACTTGGCAAGGTTGTATTGGTCGCACATATTTTGCATCTGGCCTCTTGCATTACTTATACTTTGTTACACCATCTGCTTAGTTTAAGCATCATATATGAGTATATGCCATACCTATCCATTTTCTGTACCTATTCCATGTGTCGTCATACTATATTTTTTCAGTCAAATGTTGTTCTTTTGTAATAGATGTCCAAAAGGAAGAGGGTGAGTGCAGATCCTCAAAGAATACAAACTAGGTATTTGGAAAAGGTAGTGATACCTGTTAAATCAGATAGATCAGCAGCCACAGAAAACATAGGCCCAACTGTTCCACACTTTACCCCTACTCCACTGGCCAAACCCCTATTAGAATTGCTGAGAGCCCAGCGTCAGGTACTGTCTATGACATCAATTCAAAATTTGAACTCCTAAATTTTTGCATGTGCCTTACCTTCTCTCTTGTATGAAAACTAATTTCAGATGAATCTCCTTGCTCAAAGGATCATAGGATCTCACAACAATATTGGGCACTGCATTTCTCTTGTCAGTACCTCTTGCCCTTTGTCAGCATACTTACACTCATTGTTGTTTGATTATGTAGCATCACCATAAATGTTCACTTCTTTATCCACCCTTTGCTTGAAATTATAAGATCTACATTTACTACAATGGTTATGAACTTTTGGATTGCTCATGTAAGTACATGTTGTCATGTACTCCCTCTATATAGAATTAATTGTTGACCAATTGGATGTATTTAGAACTTAATAGTGCTAGTGTAACGCTCGGATAATAATTATGCTACAATGAACCTATGCTAATGATGCCACGTCACCTCTGTTACTATCGCTAATCTCGCGTTAGTTCAAAATTATTCGAATTCAAATTTGATTTTTTGTTAAACATCAAAAAATTTCAAACATTAAAACTAAAATGTTCGGAGTGTGCCAATTAATGCCTAGGTATTTATGGTGAATAAACCATGTTTCCATTGAATGCCTATATACTTTAAAATGAGAGAAAACAGAAGAGAAAATAAAGAAAAAGGAAAAGAATAAAAACAGAAAACAAAACTAACAAAAAAATGAAAAGCAACCCCCACTGGACCAGGTAGCCCAGCTCACACCAGGGCAGCCCACCTAGCCCAGCCAGGCGACCCACCCACTCCCCATAACCCCACTCCCTCCCAAAACCCTAACCGGTCGCCCCACTCCATCCACATCTCCCCTCCTCTGACCCCCCCCCCCCGATTGGATGGGGGGAACGAACCACGTCGCCGTCGATTCCTGTCGCCACCACGTCGACGCCCATCGCCGGACCGCCGCCAGGAGACACCTCGCCGGACCTCCCCCGCCGGCCCTCGCCTCCTTGTCTCCTCCTAAAGCCGCTCGCCGGAGCAGCCTCGCCATCCTCTTCGTCGTCGACCGCGTCCCCATCACCCACCTCGAGCACCGCTACCCCGTGCCCTACAGCCCCCTCCCCCCCGTACGCGGCCCATCGATCCATCCCCGTCCCCTTGCTCGTGCTCCCCTGCGCTCCGGCCACCCTTCCAAGGGCATCGCCCCGTAAGCGCGCGTGCAGCCTAGCCGCGTCCCCGCCTCGCTCGGGCCCGGCCACATGCACCCGCGGGCGCGCCCTACCATGCCCGGCTGCGCCACCGTGCTTGCCTCGCTGCTGACCTCGTGTCACTGCTGCTCCACCCGGCCACCGTGCCCCCCCGCTCCGGCCCGCTCCACAGCGCCCAACGCGCCGGGCCGCGCCCCGCGCAAACTCACCCCTTGCTCCCCACCGCTACTCCCGGTTGTCTTCCCCTAAGCGCCTCAACGCGGACACGCATGCCTGTCGCTCGTCGCCGCGCCGCCCAACGGCTTCCCTGCGGCCCTGCCCTGTACCGCCCGTTCCCTTGGCCGCAGCCGCCGGCGGCCACTGGCCCTAAGGCTGCCACTGGCAGTGGCCGTGGCCTCGTCCCCTTCAGGGCGGGTGCCCGATCGGCCTCGCCACTCTGCTTCGCCCCGTTAAAAATCATGCCCGTTAGGCTTCCCCTGACCCAATGACAAGTGGGCCCAGCCCCTGGAACGTTTTAAAAAAAGATTAATAATAATAATAATAAATTAGTTAACTTAATTAATCCTAATTAGATTACGGAATCAATAAGTGTTGAACCTATCATTTTTTAGATTCTTAGTCCGAACGCCTCCTCTATCGTTTGATTTTTGGCACGAATCCTAGAGCACCAAAAATCACCACATCAGCGAAGAAGCTCGTTCGGCATGAACGACAACCGTCCCGAAGGCCGCCCCACTGCTCTGCCTCTATCCTTTTCTCCTCCTACACTCCTTTCTTCTCCCTGATGCCTGCAACCACGCCAATATGGGGTGGCGAGCTGCTCGTCATGCACCGCTGCCTCACCGGGCGTTCCTGATGCCTGCAACCACGACCGAGCTCCCGTCAATTCGCCTCCAACCCAGGCAGCAGCCGACGCCTTCCTCTCGCCGAGATCTGGTCGTCCCCGCGCCGCTCTACGCCGCAGCGCTGCGACCGCTCACTAGTGAATCAATTACGTTGTTCTCTTTGCTTCTCCTCCTCCTTCGTCATCTACATGCCCTACGGCCAGGGATGTCTCACGCCAATGCTCGCCGTCGGACACTCCACGCCTAGCGGCCAGGACGGCTCTGCTCCGCACGCGGCGGGCATCATCTTCACTAGGGCGCGTTGACCGTTGGCGTTGTGGTGCCAGCAGCCACAGCCGCAGACCATGCCCTCGGTCACATTCCTAGTCTACAGCAGTACCAGCAAGGCGAGCAAGCCGGATGCGTCGCCGCCGTGCCCGCAGCTTGTTGCTCCTAACGGCCGTCGTGACCCGTGACTTCCACCAGATCAATTAGGAAAGCGTTTTCAAGGTGAGCAATGCTTCATTCCCTATGTCATTCATTGTCAATGCTTCACAATTCATCCCATGCCTGAATGCCTGAATTTTACAAACAACTGAAGCTTGAACGCCCAAATTATCAACATATTATTTGTTGTCTGTAAAAATATTATTTGTTGTCTGCAAAAGTCGTGTCAATGATTCACAACACTTACGGTTTCTGTATTCTATAGATTTAATGCAAGCGTTGGCATTGATTCTTGATACGTCTCCAACATATCTATAATTTTTGATTGCTCCATGCTATGTTATCTACTGTTTTGGGCAATATTGGGCTTTATTATCTGCTCACGAGGGTAGGGGCACCCCCCTAGGGCGCGCCCCCTTCCTCGTGGGGCCCCCGAAGCTCCACCGACGTACTTCCTACACCCATATATACCTATGTATCCTAAAACTTCCAGAACAGACAATAGATCGGGAGTTCCGCCGCCAGAAGCCTCCGTAGCCACCGAAAGCCAATCTAGACCCGTTATGGTGCCCTGTCGGAGGGGGAATCCTTCTCCGGTGGCCATCTTCATCATCCTGGTGCTCTCCATGACGAGGAGGGAGTAGTTCTCCCTCGGGGCTGAGGGTATGTACCAGTAGCTATGTGTTTGATCTCTCTCTCTCTCTCGTGTTCTTGATTTGGCACGATCTTGATGTATCGCGAGCTTTGCTATTATAGTTGGATCTTATGTTTCTCCTCCCCCTCTACTCTCTTGTAATGAATTGAGTTTCCCCTTTGAAGTTATCTTATCGGATTGAGTTTTAAAGATTTGAGAACACTTGATGTATGTCTTGCCGTGGATATCTGTGGTGACAATGGGATATCACGTGATTCACTTGATGTATGTTCTGGTGATCAACTTGCGGGTTCCGCCCAGGAACCTATGCATAGGGGTTGGCACATGTTTTCGTCGTGATTCTCCGATAGAAAGTTTGGGGCACTCTTTGAGGTTCTAAGAGTTAGTTGAATAGATGAATCTGAGATTGTGTGACGCATATCGTATAATCATACCCACGGATACTTGAGGTGACATTGGAGTACCTAGGTGACATTAGGGTTTTGGTTGATTTCTGTCTTAAGGTGTTATTCTAGTACGAACTCTAGGGCTCTTTGTGACACTTATAGGAATAGCCCAATGGATTGATTGGAAAGAATAACTTTGAGGTGGTTTCGTACCCTACCATAATCTCTTCGTTTGTTCTCCGCTATTAGTGACTTTGGAGTGACTCTTTGTTGCATGTTGAGGGAACTTAAACTAGCAAAAGTATGAACCCTAGGCCTTGTTTCCTAGCATTGCAATACCGTTTACACTCACTTTTATCATTAGTTACCTTGCTGTTTTTATATTTTCAGATTACAAAAACCTTTATCTACCATCCATATACCACTTGTATCACCATCTCTTCGCCGAACTAGTGCACCTATACAATTTACCATTGTATTGGGTGTGTTGGGGACACAAGAGACTCTTTGTTATTTGGTTGCAGGGTTGCTTGAGAGAGACCATCTTCATCCTACGCCTCCCACGGATTGATAAACCTTAGGTCATCCACTTGAGGGAAATTTGCTACTGTCCTACAAACCTCTGCACTTGGAGGCCCAACAACGTCTACAAGAAGAAGGTTGTGTAGTAGACATCAAGCTCTTTTCCGGCGTCGTTGCCGGGGAGGTTAGCGCTTGAAGGTATATCTTTAGATCTTGCAATCGAGTCTTTTAGTTTTTTGTTTTAGCACTAGTTTAGTTTATAAAAGAAAACTATAAAAAAATGAAATTGAGTTTGTCTCATACGCTTCACCTTTTTAATATATTTTGTGTGTATGATGGAAAGGATAATTGTGCTCAAGTGCTAGAAGAAGAAATCTATAAAATGTTTGGCACTAAATTTTGAATGATGAGCATGATTGCAATGTTGTTAGTATGAATTCCTTGAATATCCATGATGCTAATGATATGCAAAGCCACAAGCTTGGGGAAGCTATGTTTGATGAAGATGATATTTTTTGTCCCCCAAGTTTTGATGAGCAAATTTATTATGATGAAAGCATGCCTCCTATCTATGATGATTATTGTGATGACACGTATGCTTTAAAGAATAATGATAACCATGAAACTTGTCATCTTGATCTTAATTTTCAATCACATGATAGTTATTTTGTTGAGTTTGCTCCCACTATTATTCATGAGAAGAATTTTGCTTGTGTGGAGAGTAGTAAATTTTCTATGCTTGTAGATCATGAAAAGAATGCTTTAGGTGCTGGTTATATTGTTGAATTCATTCATGATGCTACTGAAACTTATTATGATGGAGGAATATATGCTTGTAGGAATTGCAATAATATCAAGTTTCCTCTCTATGTGCTTAAAGTTTTGAAGTTATGCTTGTTTTACCTTCCTATGCTAGTTGATTATTGTTCCCACAAGTTGTTTGCTCACAAAATCCCTATGCATAGGAAGTGGGTTAGGCTTAAATGTGTTAGTTATATTCTTCATGATGCTCTCTTTATGTTTCAATTCTTATCTTTTATGTGAGCATCGTTGAAATCATCATGCCTAGCTAGAGGCGTTAAACGATAGCGCTTGTTCGGAGGCAACCCAATTTTATTTTTTTCCTTGCTTTTTGATCCTGTTTAGTAATAAATAATTCATCTATCCTCTTTTTATATGTGGTTTTATGCTTTTAATTAGTGTTTGTGCCAAGTAGAACCTTTGGGAAGACTTGGGAGAAGTCTTGTTGATCATGCTGTAAAAAACAGAAACTTTAGCGCTCACGAGAATTGCTGCAATTTTTATTTGGAGAGTGATATTTAGTTAATTATTTTTGCAGATGATTAATAGATAAATTCCTCAGGTCTATCAATTTATTTGAGAATTTTATGTGTTCGAGAAGTATACGTTTGATTCAGATTACTACAGACTGTTCTGTTTTTGACAGATTCTGTTTTCATCGTGTTGTTTGCTTATTTTGATGAATCTATGAGTAGTATCGGAGGGTATGAACCATAGAGAAGTTGGAATACAGTAGATATTACACCAATATGAATTTAGAATGAGTTCATTACAGTACCTTATGATGGTGATTTTCTTTCTTATACTAACGGAGCTTACGAGTTTTCTGTGAAGTTTTGTGTTGTGAAGTTTTCAAGTTTTGGGTAAAGATTCGATGGATTATGGAATAAGGAGTGGCAAGAGCCTAAGCTTGGGGATGCCCAAGGCACCCCAAGGAAATATTCAAGGACAACCAAAAGCCTAAGCTTGGGGATGCTCCGGAAGGCATCCCCTCTTTCGTCTACTTCCATCGGTAACTTTACTTGGAGCTATATTTTTATTCACCACATGATATGTGTTTTGCTTGGAGCGTCAATTTATTTTGTTAGGATTTGAATGCTGTTATTTAGAACAACGTTTTGCATCTTTTATTTCAATAAAAGTGGCATTGATAGCCTTTACTATGCCTATGTTACAAGTATACATGCTGCTGTTTGAAAACAGAAAGTTTACCGCTGTTGCAATAATTCCCTAGAAAAGTCAGAATGTGATAAAATGTTGAAACCTTTTGAATATTAAGATCTGATAAATTTAGTACAGTGGGAATTTTCTTCCATAATTTTTGGATCTAGGGAAGTATGGATGTTGCAGCATTCTTTACAGACTATCCTGTTTAGGAAGATTGCTGTTATGTTTGCATTGTTTGCATATGTTTGCTTCTTTAATGATTCTATTTGAGGATAGGACTATTAAATATGTAGAGGCATTTAGTATGCAATGTTGAATAATAATTTTAGTAATTTTCTAAAGTAGAGTATAATAAGGTTTTTTCAGTGGTTTATACTAACTTATCTCACGAGTCCTTGTTGAGTTTTGTGTGGATGAAGCTTTTGAGATTTAGGGAGACTGTGATATGAGAGGAATTAAGGAGACAAAAAAGCTCAAGCTTGGGGATGCCCAAGGCATCCCAAGATAATATTTCGAGAAGTCTCAAACATCTAAGCTTGGGGATGCCCCGGTTGGCATCCCACCTTTCTTCTTCAACAACTATCGGTTAGTTCCGGTTGATCCTAAGTTTTTGCTTCTTTACATGATGTTTGCTATTCTTAGAATGTCATTTTCTTTTGTTTGGCTTGCTTCTTGAATAAAATACCAAGATCTGAAATTATTAAATGTTAGAGAGTCTTCACATGGTTGCATAATTATTTGACTACTCATTGAACGTCACTTATATCTTTCGGAGTAGTTTGTCATTTGCTCTAGTGCTTCACTTATATCTTTTTAGAGCATGGTGGTGGTTTTATTTTGTAGAAATAGATGAACTCTCATGCTTCACTTAAATTATTTCGAGAGTCTTAAACAGAATGGTAATTTGCTTAAAATCCTAATATGCTAGGTATTCAAGATTAGTAAAATTTTCTTATGAGTGTTTTGAATACAAAGAGAAGTTTGATGCTTGATGATTGTTTTGAGATATGGAGGTAATAATATCAAAGTCGTGCTAGTTGAGTAGTTGTGAAATTAAGAAATGCTTGTGTTGAAGTTTGCAAGTCCCGTAGCATGCACGTATTGTAAACGTTATGTAACAAATTTGAAAACATGAGGTGTTATTTGATTGTCCCCCTTATGAGTGGCGGTCGGGGACGAGCGATGGTCTTTTCCTACCAATCTATCCCCCTAGGAGCATGCACGTAGTGCCGAGGTTTTTGATGACTTGTAGATTTTTGCAATAAGTATGTGAGTTCTTTATGACTAATGTTGAGTCCATGAATTATACGCACTCTTACCCTTCCATCATTGCTAGCCTCTTTGGTACCGTGCATTGCCCTTTCTCACATTGAGAGTTGGTGCAAACTTCGCCGGTGCATCCAAACCCCGTGATACGATACGCTCTGTCACACATAAAACTCCTTATATCTTCCTCAAAACAGCCACCATACCTACCTATTATGGCATTTCCATAGCCATTCTAAGATATATTGCCATGCAACTTTCCACCGTTCCGCTTATCATGACACATTCATCATTGTCATATTTCTTAGCATGATCATGTAGTTGACATAGTATTTGTCGCAAAGCCACCGTTCATAATTCTTTCATACATGTCACTCTTGATTCATTGCATATCCCGGTACACCGCCGGAGGCATTCATATAGAGTCATACTTTGTTCTAGTATCGAGTTGTAATCATTGAGTTGTAAATAAATAGAAATGTGATGATCATCATTTTTTAGAGCATTGTCCCAAGTGAGGAATAAAAAAAGAGAAAGGCCATAAAAAAAGAGAAGGCCCAAAAAAAGAAAAGTGAAGGCCATAAAAAAGGAAAAGGCCCAAAAAAATAAAAAATATAAAAAAATGAGAGAAAAAGAGAGAAGGGACAATGTTACTATCCTTTGCCACACTTGTGCTTCAAAGTAGCACCGTAATCTTCATGATAGAGAGTCTCTTGTTTTGTCACTTTCATATACTAGTGGGAATTTTTCATTATAGAACTTGGCTTGTATATTCCAACAATGGGCCTCCTCAAGTGCCCTAGGTCTTCGTGAGCAAGCAAGTAGGATGCACACCCACTTAGTTTCTTTTGTTGTGCTTTCATACATTTATAGCTCTAGTGCATCCGTTGCATGGCAATCCCTACTCCTTGCATTAACATCAATCGATTGGCATCTCCCTAGCCCATTGATTAGCCTCGTTGATGTGAGACTTTCTCCTTTTCCTGTCTTCTCCACATAACCCCTCATTATAT
Source organism: Triticum urartu (assembly GCF_003073215.2). Classification (NCBI taxonomy): domain Eukaryota; kingdom Viridiplantae; phylum Streptophyta; class Magnoliopsida; order Poales; family Poaceae; genus Triticum; species Triticum urartu. The sequence goes on along the minus strand of NC_053024.1, from coordinate 291,350,252 downwards.
TCTATTCCACCCATAGTGCTATGTCCATGGCTCGCTCTCATATATTGCATGAAAGTTTATAGGTTTGAGATTACTAAAGTATGAAACAATTGCTTGGCTTGTCATCGGGGTTGTGCATGATGAGAGCATTCTTGTGTGACGAAAATGGAGCATGACTAAACTATATGATTTTGTAGGGATGAACTTTCTTTGACCATGTTATTTTCAGAAGACATAATTGCTTAGTTAGTATGCTTGAAGTATTATCATTTTTATGTCAATATGAACTTTTGTCTTGAATCTTTCGGATCTGAATATTCATACCACAATTAAGAAGAATTACATTGAAATTACGCCAAGTAGCACTCCACATAAAAAATTCTATTTTTATCATTTACCTACTCAAGGACGAGCAGGAATTAAGCTTGTGGATGCTTGATACGTCTCCAACGTATCTATAATTTTTGATTGCTCCATGCTATGTTATCTACTGTTTTGGGCAATATTGGGCTTTATTATCCACTTTTATATTTTTTTGGGACTAACCTTTTAACCGGAGGCCCAGCCCAGAATTGCTGTTTTTTTGCCTATTTCAATGTATCGAAGAAAAGGAATATCAAACGGAGTCAAAACGGAACGAAATCAACTGGAGAAGTTATTTTTGGAACGAAAGCTACCGGATGGACTTGGACCCCACGTCAGGAGCCAAGGGAGGTGCTCACGAGGGTAGGAGGCTCCCCCTAGGGCGCGCCCCCTACATCGTGGGGCCCCCAAAGCTCCACCGACGTACTTCCTGCACCCATATATACCTACGTATCCCAAAACTTCTAGAACAGACATAGATCAGGAGTTCTGCTGCCAGAAGCCTCCGTAGCCACCGAAAGCCAATCTAGACCCGTTATGGTGCCCTGTCGGAGGGGGAATCCTTCTCCGGTGGCCATCTTCATCATCCCGGTGCTCTCCATGACGAGGAGGGAGTAGTTCTCCCTCGGGGCTGAGGGTATGTACCAGTAGCTATGTGTTTGATCTCTCTCTCTCTCTTGTGTTCTTGATTTGGCACGATCTTGATGTATCGCGAGCTTTGCTATTATAGTTGGATCTTATGTTTCTCCTCCCCCTCTACTCTCTTGTAATGAATTGAGTTTCCCCTTTGAAGTTATCTTATCGGATTGAGTCTTTAAAGATTTGAGAACACTTGATGTATGTCTTGCCGTGGATATCTATGGTGACAATGGGATATCATGTGATTCACTTGATGTCTGTTTTGGTGATCAACTTGCGGCTTCCGCCCTTGAACCTATGCATAGGGGTTGGCACACGTTTTCGCCGTGATTCTCCGGTAGAAACTTTCGGGCACTCTTTGAGGTTCTATCTGTTAGTTGAATAGATGAATCTAAGATTGTGTGACGCATATCGTATAATCATACCCACGGATACTTGAGGTGACATTGGAGTATCTAGGTGACATTAGGGTTTTGGTTGATTTGTGTCTTAAGGTGTTATTCTAGTACGAACTCTAGGGCTGTTTGTGACACTTATAGGAATAGCCCAACGGATTGATTGGAAAGAATAACTTTGAGGTGGTTTCGTACCCTACCATAATCTTTTCGTTTGTTCTCCGCTATTAGTGACTTCAGAGTGACTCTTTGTTGCATGTTGAGGGATAGTTATGTGATCCAATTATGTTATTATTGTTGAGGGAACTTACACTAGCGAAAGTATGAACCCTAGGCCTTGTTTCCTAGCATTGCAATACCGTTTATGCTCACTTTTATCATTAGTTACCTTGCTGTTTTTATATTTTCAGATTACAAAAACCTTTATCTACCATCCATATACCACTTGTATCACCATCTCTTCGCCGAACTAGTGCACCTATACAATTTACCATTATATTGGGTGTGTTGGGGACACAAGAGACTCTTTGTTATTTGGTTGCAGGGTTGCTTGAGAGACCATCTTCATCCTACGCCTCCCACAGATTGATAAACCTTAGGTCATCCACTTGAGGGAAATTTGCTACTGACCTACAAACCTTTACACTTGGAGGCCCAACAACTTCTACAAGAAGAAGGTTGTGTAGTAGACATCAATTCTAGATTCCCTTTTTTGTTTTATTTTTAATGAATGTTAAGAACATTCACAGCTTGTGACATGCCCTTTTGTTTGGTTTTTTCCATGTTGTTAACACTATGGGACTCCTTTTTCAAAGTTACTACAATTTTTTCCATGATGTTTATATATACTTGCTATGGCATAAAATTCTTTCCAATTTAGATGTGGGCAGTAGGCCAGTTTTCTTTCTTTTTGCCATAGATGATATGTGATAGTTGTAGCGATCTGACCTCAAACAGTCAAATCTCTGTGCATAAGTGTCATCCCTGGATCGGTAACGCTGACACACATAGTACTTTGAAGGATTTATAACGGAGTAGCAATCACACACTTATTACATCGATAGTCTCAAGAGAGAACTTAATACAATAATATGGTTTAAGGCCATCTAAATAAGATAACAGCGGAAGGCTTGGAAGATAAAGTGAGTCCATCAACTCCAACGGCATAGCTGAGTGCAGGACAAACTACCTAGCGCACCTTACTCTTCGTCTGAAAAGTCTGCAACATGATATGTTGCAGCCCAAAATGGGCCAGCACATGGAATATGCTGGCAAGATAACACAATAGAGCAATGAACAAGTAAATGCTATCACTACATGCATATATGGCTAGTGGAGGCTCTATGGTTATAATGTTTTGCGAAAAGCCAATTTTCCCCTACAACAAAGGAATATATTTTGTTTAACTATCATAGTAGTTGATAAACATTGAGAATGGTAACCCCATCTCAATCCCAATTAAATAGTAGTTAACAACCCAACAAATTAATTTAGAGTGATGAGATCAACATGATAATCCAAGAACCAGATACTCAAGATGTCCATAACCGGGGACACAGCTAACCATGATTAGTTTTTACACTCTGCAGAAGCTTGCGCACTTTTCCCCACAAGACTCGATCTCCTCCGTTGGATTTCTGGCACTATATGGTGTTTGAGAAACGGATGACCGAGACACGGTCTTTTAGAGGCATTAACTCTTTAATCTGGGTAGATAGTTACACCTACTTCCAACTACATCTGCTAGCCTACCACTGAAAGAGGCCATGCAACATACTCAACTATGCTAGAGCCCATAATAGCTTGTGGCTGCACACGGAAGTTTCTAGCATGAATAATCTGATGATCCCATTGATCCTGGGCGGCGAACCAAAGGACAACACTGGTATATCCCTAGGTGCCCGCAACCAATCCACCCAGATGTGTATTTAAGTAGCCACCTTAAGTTAACCATTAATTAACAATCTCACATCTGTCATGGATCACTCAAACCAAACCACGTCTACGAGCATAGCATAGCAATATGAGCATAACGTAGAAGTAACTCCCAATGTCTGATAATAAAAGGGCAATAGGTTCTACCTCATCATCTACTTCCCAAACCCACATGTTAAGAGATCCTACTCATGCAATGTTTGAGGATTGTAGCTAATGCATAAAAACTGGGTAATAAAGAAGTATGATCAAAGTGTTACTTGCCTAGCTAACGATCCGCAAACCCTAGAGACTCGTAGTAGCACGCTTCGCACTCAGGAAATTCTATCGCAAACAAACAATAGCATACATAAACACTCAAGCATAGATGCAAGGGTAAAAATCAAACAAGAAGCTCCAATCTAAAAGTTCAACTGAAGAACTACAATTTGCAAAAAGAATCGATCAAATCGGAGCTACGGAACTGAAACTACAATCAAAAGAACTTCGAAATCAAATCTACTTGAAACCAAATTTTAAATTGTCAAAACCATGTTCAAGTTGTCTAACCGGAAAGAGGGATTCGAGATGAAGATTTTTGGCGTTGGCTTCACTAGATTTGGACGAACGGTTAAAAAGTTACGAGGGTTTGAAGATCAGGGGCTAATCTGTGAAAATAATAATCACAAATAGGTCCCTGGACAAAAATAAAAATAAAAATAAAAATCTATCAGACGAACATCCGCTAATAGAGGCAAACGAACGAATACATTCGTTAAAATGAACTAACGAATGAACGTTCGTAAAATAATCTAAACAGAGAAAACCGAACCGATCTAGAGTTTTTTTAAAAACCGAACGGTTTATACCTAAAACCGAAAAACCGGTGGCGGCGAAGTCAACGGCGGCGGCGGGATTCCGGCGGGCGGCGGCTGCTCCGGCGCGGGTCAGCCGGGCGGCGAGCGGCGGCGTGGGCGACGACGACGCGACGCGGGATGCAGCGTGGGGCGGCGTCGGCTTGGGACAAGGAGGAGAGGGTAGCGGGGCGTCGGTATTTAAGGGGAGGGGGCGCGGTGGCTTGGGGCGGGGGGCGTGCGGCGCGGCTCGGACCCAGACTTTGGCCGGTGTCCAACGCGGGCACGGCGGCGAAGGCGATGGCGTAGCGGGCCGGCTGGGCCTTCGGCCGAGTGCGGCCCGATAATTTTTTTTTTAAAAACATTCTGCTAAAAGGAAAAATCCTAAATAAATAAAATTCTAAAAATGCCAAAAACAATTTTCACCGTCTAAATAAAATATTTAGAACGAAGTGAACATTTTTCTGGCCTAAAAATGTAATTTTTGAAAAATGCATATTTTTTTCTAGTTCAAAAAATAGCAATAAAACCAAATAAAACTATTTATTTGATTTTAATATTTTTTCCTCCAATATTTCTTTTTTATTTTAGAGAAGCCATTTTATCTCCTCTCTTTTACTTTTAATATTGGAAATATTTTGGAGAGAAAAATAAGTAAAACCAAAATGATCCTCTTTTCAAATTTGAGAAAAATTCAAGTATGAAAATAAACGAAATCCCCAACTCTCTTCGTGGGTCCTTGAGTTGTTTAGAATTTCTAGGATCAAAACCAAAATGAAAATAAAACATGATATGCATAAGATGACCTATGTATAACATTCCAAATTGAAAATTCGGGATGTTAAAATAGTAAATGGGGGTAATGGCAAATTTGAGTAAAGTTTTGTTCAAGCCCATGGAAATTTTCTCAACAAATGTGTTCTTTCATCATGGCAATTTTGCTGACTCTTGTTTCTTTTTGTAGCTGTCACATGGCAAGTGCTTGTAGTTTCCCCCTATGTCTCATGGCAAAGTATTACCATACTTTTACCCAGCACAATGACAAATTTTAATTGCCATGATCACATGACAATTCAAAAAAATGGCATGTCTCCACTTTTTGCCAAGGCAAATGTAGTTTTCAATGAAGGATGGCAATATAAGTCCATGGCCGAAAATTGAGGCAGAGATGAGATGGAATTTTTAGTTTGGTCACACTTTGTTGGTGGAGTAGATGCATCGCAGATTTACACTGTATATGGGAAGTACACTCTCCGTCCCATAATATAAGAACATTTTTAAGTTAACATAGCTTGAAAAACATTCTTATATTATGGGACGGATGGAGTAGTTGTTTTGTTCATGGTGTTTTTGATGGGGGTTTTCCTCTGATCTAAACATTTATATGGGTAGTTGTTTTGTTCCCTGGAATGGCTGTCCATTGCTTTTAATTTGTCTATAATGTGATATTGCCATGGGATTCTTTAACATGTCATCCTATGGGTAGCTTAAGATCGAGTTTGCCATGCAAAACTTTAATATGTGTTGTTTTTCTGCCATTATTTGCAAACTTAAGATGTATTGACATGGGAAACTTAATTTGAGTCTTTTTACCATGGCGACTATACATGCATATTTACAAGCATTCTTCCAGGAAAGTCACACTTTTGTCTAGATAGCATGGCAAGTTTTTTAGGACAAGATAAATTATTTTGTGTCCTAAATTGGCCAGGGCAAATTTAGTTCGTAGATCAGGGCAAGTTTTAGCATGGAAATGTTTAAAGTGAATTTGCCACGGAAAATTTAGTAGATGTCTGACGGTAAATTCAGTTTAATGCCCATGGCAAGTTTCTTTTTTCAAGACGATGACACTTTTTTAGCATGGCAATTTATAAAGTGATTTTTCCATGGAAAACTCAATAGATGTCCCACGGCAAATTCAGTTTAATGCCCATGGCAAGTTTCTTTTTTTAGACGATGTCAACTTCTCTTTTACCATTGGAATTTTCTAATGTGATTTTGCCATGGCAAATTCACTAGATGTCCCACGGCATATTCAATTTAATGCCCATGGCAAGTTTCTTTTTTTCAAGATGATGCCAACTTTTTTTTACCATGGCAATTTTTAAAGTGATTTTTTCATGGCAAATTCACCAGATGTCCCACCACATATTCAGTTTAATTCCCATGGCAAGTTTCTTTTTCAAGATGATGCTATTATTTTTTACCACAGCAAATTCAATAGATGTCCCATGACAAATTCAGTTTAATGCCCATGGCAATTTTTTTCAAGACGATGTCAATTTTTTTTACCATGGCAATTTTTTTAGTGATTTTGCCATGACAAATTCACTAGATGTCCCATGGAAAATTCAGTTTAGTGCCCATGGCGAGTTTCTTTTTTCAAGACTGTCAACATTTTTTCATGGCGATTTTAAACTAATTTTTCCATGCAAATTCCCTAGATGTCCCATGATAAATTCAGTTTAATGCCCATCGCAAGTTTCTTTTTTCAAGACGATGTCAACTATTTTTTTTACCATGGCAAATTCATTAGATGTCCCATGACAAATTTAGTTTAATGCCCGCGACAAGATTCTTTTTTAGGACGATGCGAGAAATAATACAATTTTTAACTAAGGAATCGCATTGTTGCATTCTTATTCATGTATGATTTTTTGGTATTATATTAGATGGGAAACTAGTCATGTATATTACATGGAAAAATACTTACTGCATATGGTCTTTTGTTAATTTTCTATTTTTGTACACATAGTAGGTTTTAGGCATTATCATTTTTGTCCATAGCATTTTTTGCTTGGTTAAAGACAGATGGCAATTTCTGGTTTGCATCACTGGGATTTTTTAGTTCCCAATTTTCTTCTTTTAATGGCAGTTTTTTTCATAATATGGCAAAATCTGAGCTTTCTTTTTTCCCAGATAATTTTTTTATTCATAGTACAAAATGGGCCATACTAGGATTTCTTTTCTTTGTTTTAGTCATAAGGACGACCCAATACGGAAGCTATGGGTGGGGGGAGGTTGTTCGGGCTGGGAGTCCTCTCATCCCGAACGAATTTCTTCGTTCGCTGCCCACCCCGTCACCGAACAAATTGTTTGATCTGGCGAGCCACGAGGCTGAACGTTTGGACGTTATCGACGTCCTTAGATTAACCTAATCACTAATTAAACTAATTAATATGTTTTAATTAATCTCAGTCAATGACAGTGGGACCCACGGGTCAGCTCGACCAGTCAACGATCAGAGTTGACTGCTGATGTCATGCTGACATCCTGATGATGTCATAAATGCATTTTGTATTAGAATAATCTGTTAATTCTAGAAAATCATTTAAAACTTTAAAAATTAATATAAAATAATCCGTAACTCGGATGAAAATACTGTCTACATGAAAGTTGCTCAAAACGACGAGACGAATCTGGATACGTAGCCCGTTCGTTCGCCACACATCCCTAGCATAGAGAACACGTGAAAAACCGGGGATACTTTCCCGGATGTTTCCCCCCTTCACCGGTATCACCTCCTACTGCGTTAGGGCACACCTGGCACCATTGCTTATCATGTCATGCATCGATATGCATCTGTTTACATTGTATTCATTGTTTATTCCCCCTCTTCTCTCTGGTAGACTGTGAGACTGACGCCGCTGCTGGTGCCCCGATCGACTACGTTGTTGACAACCTCTCCTTGCCAGAGCAACCAGGCAAGCCCGCCCCGCTTGATCAACCCGATATCGCCCATTCCTTCTCTCTACTGCTTGCATTAGAGTAGTGTAGCATGTTACCGCCTTTTGCTAATCCTATTCTGATGCATAGCCTGTCCTTGCTACTACTGTTGTTACCTTTACCTGCAATCCTAATTGCTTAGTACATGATGCTAGTATTCCATCAGTGTCCCTACATTCTTGTATGTCTGCCATGCTATACTATCGGGCCGTGATCACTCGGGAGGTGATCATGGGTATATACTTATATACATAACATATGATACATGTGATGACTAAAGTCGGGTCGGCTTGTAGAGTACCCGCGAGTGATTCACGGATTGGGACTGAAAGGATGTTTATCCCAATGGCCCTCTGAGTGGATCTTTGTGGCGGAGCAACAGGGCCTGGCCTTGGTCATAGTCCGCGGATACTTCAATTAACACGCTTAACGATATTTTCGTATTTGATCTGAGACTGCCACCGGCCTATACGCACTAACCAACTATGCGGGAACAGTTATGGGCACTCGACATCATGGTATGAGTCGAAGCCTTCTTGACGTCAGCGACTGAGCGGTGCACGCCGGATTGGACTGTAAGCCTGCGCTTGTATTAAGGGGGCTAGGTCTGCTTCTGGCCACGTTCGCAATGTGCAGGTGTGCAATGGGCGATGGGCCCAGACCCCTGCGTGCATTGGATTTAGACTGGCGTACTGACCTCTGTGTTGTGACTAGGTGGGGCTACGACGTGTTGATCTTCCGAGGCCGGGTATGACCCAGGAAAGTGTGTCCGGCCAGAGGGATTGAGCGTGTTGGGTTATGTGGTGCACCCCTGCAGGGAAGTTTATCTATTCGAATAGCCATGTCCCTCGGTAAAAGGACAACCCGAAGTTGTACCTTGACCTTATGACAACTAGAACCGGATACTTAATAAAACGCACCCTTTCAAGTGCCAGATACAACCCGGTGATCGCTCTCTCACAGGGCGACGTGGGGAGGATCGCCGGGTAGGATTATGCTATGCGATGATACTTGGTTAACTTACCATCTACTCTCTTCTACTGCTTCAAGATGGAGGGTGCCAGAAGCGTAGTCTTTGATAGGACTAGCTATCCCCCTCTTATTCTGGCATTCTATAGTTCAGTCCACATATACTACCCCTTTCATTTGATACCAATGCATATGTAGTGTAGTTCCTTGCTTGCGAGTACTTTGGATGAGTACTCACGGTTGCTTTGCTCCCCCCTTTTCCCCCTTTCTATACCTAGTTGTTGCGACCAGATGTTGGAGCCCAGGAGCCAGACGCCACCGTCGACGACGACTCCTACTACACTGGAGGTGCCTACTACTACGTGCAGGCCGCCGCTGACGACCAGGAGTAGTTTAGGAGGATCCTAGGCAGGAGGCCTGCGCCTCTTTCGATCTGTATCCCAATTTGTGCTAGCCATCTTATGGAAACTTGTTTAACTTATGTATGTACTTAGATATTGTTGCTTCCGCTAACTCGTCTATGATCGAGCTCTTTTATTCGAGCCCTCGAGGCCCCTGTCTTGTAATATGATGCTTGTATGACTTATTTTATTTTTAGAGTTGTGTTGCGATATCTTCCTGCGAGTCCATGATCTTGATCGTACACGTTTGCGTGTATGATTACTGTAAGATTGAATCGGGGGCGTCACAAGTTGGTATCAGAGCCGACTGCCTGTAGGAATCCCCTTCCACACTCCTTGGCCGTAGTTGATTCTAGACATTGCAAAACTTTTAGTAACATGGCTGTGTGTCTTACGAGCCCACGTCGCCATTTGGGTGGTATTAGGATCTTTTACTCCAGTGTGCCATGCTTTACGGCTTAGAATCGGGACTTCAACGACGTTTTGAACGTCATGGAGCATATGAGATGTTCCAGGAGTTGAAGTTAATATTTCAAGCAAATGCCCGGATTGAGAGATATGAAGTCTCCAATAAGTTCTATAGCTGCAAGATGGAGGAGAACAGTTCTGTCAGTGAGCATATACTCAAAATGTCTGGGTATAATAATCACTTGATTCAATTGGGAGTTAATCTTCCAGATGATTGCGTCATTGATAGAATTCTCCAATCACTGCCACCAAGCTACAAGAGCTTCGTGATGAACTATAATATGCAAGGGATGAATAAGACTATTCCCGAGCTCTTCGCAATGCTGAAAGCTGCAGAGGTAGAAATCAAGAAGGAACATCAAGTGTTGATGGTCAACAAGACCACTAGTTTCAAGAAAAAGGGCAAAGGGAAGAAGAAGGGGAACTTCAAAAAGAACAGAAGCAAGTTGCTACTCAAGAGAAGAAACCCAAACCTGGACCTAAGCCTGAAACTGAGTGCTTCTACTGCAAGCAGACTGGTCACTGGAAGCGGAACTGCCCCAAGTATTTGGCGGATAAGAAGGATGGCAAGGTGAACAAAGGTATATGTGATATACATGTTATTGATGTGTACCTTACTAATGCTCGCAGTAGCACCTGGGTATTTGATACTGGTTCTGTTGCTAATATTTGCAACTCGAAACAGGGACTACGGATTAAGTGAAGATTGGCTAAGGACGAGGTGACGATGCGCGTGGGAAATGGTTCCAAAGTCGATGTGATCGCAGTCGGCACGCTACCTCTACATCTACCTTCGGGATTAGTATTAGACCTAAATAATTGTTATTTGGTGCCGGCGTTAATCATGAACATTATATCTGGATCTTGTTTGATGCGAGACGGTTATTCATTTAAATCAGAGAATAATGGTTGTTCTATTTATATGAGTAATATCTTTTATGGTCATGCACCCTTAAAGAGTGGTCTATTCTTATTAAATCTCGATAGTAGTGACACACATATTCATAATGTTGAAGCCAAAAGATGCAGAGTTGATAATGATAGTGCAACTTATTTGTGGCACTGCCGTTTGGGTCATATCGGTGTAAAGCGCATGAAGAAACTCCATACTGATGGGCTTTTGGAACCACTTGATTATGAATCACTTGGTACTTGCGAACCGTGCCTTATGGGTAAGATGACAAAAACACCGTTCTCCGGTACTATGGATAGAGCAACAGATTTGTTGGAAATCATACATACAGATGTATGTGGTCCGATGAATGTTGAGGCTCGTGGCGGATATCGTTATTTTCTCACCTTCACAGATGACTTAAGCAGATATGGGTATATCTACTTAATGAAACATAAGTCTGAAATGTTTGAAAAGTTCAAAGAATTTCAGAGTGAAGTTGAAAATCATCATAACAAGAAAATAAAATTCCTACGATCTGATCATGGAGGAGAATATTTGAGTTACGAGTTTGGTGTACATTTGAAACAATGTGGAATAGTTTCGCAACTCACGCCACCCGGAACACCACAGCGTAATGGTGTGTCCGAACGTCGTAATCGTACTTTACTAGATATGGTGTGATCTATGATGTCTCTTACTGATTTACCGCTATCGTTTTGGGGATATGCTCTAGAGACGGCCGCATTCACGTTAAATAGGGCACCATCAAAATCCGTTGAGACGACGCCTTATGAACTGTGGTTTGGCAAGAAACCAAAGTTTTCATTTCTGAAAGTTTGGGGCTGCGATGCTTATGTGAAAAAGCTTCAACCTGATAAGCTCGAACCCAAATCAGAGAAATGTGTCTTCATAGGATATCCAAAGGAAACTATTGGATACACCTTCTATCACAGATCCGAAGGCAAGACTTTTGTTGCTAAATTCGGAAACTTTCTAGAGAAGGAGTTTCTCTCGAAAGAAGTGAGTGGGAGGAAAGTAGAACTTGACGAGGTAACTGTACCTGCTCCCTTATTGGAAAGTAGTACATCACAGAAACCAGTTTCTGTGACACCTACACCAATTAGTGAGGAAGCTAATGATAATGATCATGAAACTTCAGAACAAGATACTACAGAACCTCGTAGATCAACCAGAGTAAGATCTGTGCCAGAGTGGTACGGTAATCCTGTTCTGGAAGTCATGCTACTAGATCATGATGAACCTACGAACTATGAAGAAGCGATGGTGAGCCCAGATTCCGCAAAATGGCTTGAAGCCATGAAATCTGAGATGGGATCCATGTATGAGAACAAAGTATGGACTTTGGTTGACTTGCCCAATGATCGGCAAGCGATTGAGAATAAATGGATCTTCAAGAAGAAGACTGACACTGACGGTAATGTTACTGTCTACAAAGCTCGACTTGTCGCAAAAGGTTTTCGGCAAGTTCAAGGGATTGACTACGATGAGACCTTCTCACCTGTAGCGATGCTTAAGTCTGTCCGAATCATGTTAGCAATTGCCGCATTTTATGATTATGAAATTTGGCAAATGGATGTCAAAACTGCATTCCTGAATGGATTTCTGCAAGAAGAGTTGTATATGATGCAGCCGGAAGGTTTTGTCAATCCAAAGGGAGCTAACAAAGTGTGCAAGCTCCAGCGATCCATTTATAGACTGGTGCAAGCCTCTCGGAGTTGGAATGAACGCTTTGATAGTGTGATCAAAGCATTTGGTTTTATACAGACTTTTGGAGAAGCCTGTATTTACAAGAAAGTGAGTGGGAGCTCTGTAGCATTTCTGATATTATATGTAGATGACATATTACTAATCGGAAATGATATAGAATTTCTGGATAGCATAAAAGGATACTTGAATAAAAGTTTTTCAATGAAAGACCTCGGTGAAGCTGCCTACATATTGGGCATCAAGATCTATAGAGACAGATCGAGACGCTTAATTGGACTTTCACAAAGCACATACCTTGACAAAGTTTTGAAAAAGTTCAAAATGGCAAGCAAAGAAAGGATTCTTGCCTGTGTTACAAGGTGTGAAATTGAGTAAGACTCAAAGTCCGACCAATGCAGAAGATAGAGAGAAAATGAAAGATGTTCCCTATGCTTCAGCCATAGGCTCTATCATGTATGCAATGCTGTGTACCAGACCTGATGTGTGTCTTGCTATAAGTCTAGCAGGGAGGTACCAAAGTAATCCAGGAGTGGATCACTGGACAGCGGTCAAGAACATCTTGAAATACCTGAAAAGGACTAAGGATATGTTTCTCATATATGGAGGTGACAAAGAGCTCATCGTAAATGGTTACGTTGATGCAAGCTTTGAAACTGATCCGGACGATTCTAAATTGCAAACCGGATACGTGTTTACATTAAACGGTGGAGCTGTTAGTTGGTGCAGTTCTAAACAAAGCGTTGTGGCGGGATCTACATGTGAAGCGGAGTACATAGCTGCTTCGGAAGCAGCAAACAAAGGAGTCTGGATGAAGGAGTTCATATCCGATCTAGGTGTCATACCTAGTGCATCGGGTCCAATGAAAATCTTTTGTGACAATACTGGTGCAATTGCCTTGGCAAAGGAATCCAGATTTCACAAGAGAACCAAGCACATCAAGAGACGCTTCAATTCCATCCGGGATCTAGTCCAGGTGGGAGACATAGAGATTTGCAAGATACATACGGATCTGAATGTAGCAGACCCGTTGACTAAGCCTCTTCCACAAGCAAAACATGATCAGCACCAAGGCTCCATTAACTTGTCTATGAACTGTATAGGCAACCAAGTAGTCCTTTACCGCGGACGCGGCTATTCGAATAGTTTTATACCCTGCAGGGGTGTACTTCATCACACATGTTTCCACCACTTAGCATCTTCACACGACATGTGCTCGGAAAACTTCAAGCGAAAACGGACGTGGGTGTAGACCACGACCTGACTAACCGCACAAGTCTCTAGTCCAGGTTTATCGCCTATTCTGGTTCCATCCGCAAGGAAATCCGGCCAGGGTGTCCTCAATGGCCCCAAATGATGTGTGCAGGGTTCCCGAGACACCAAACGGGCGACTCGGTACACCGTGCCACGGTGTGTCTACCGCATCATAGCCCACCCCTAGGGTCAGCGCTACGCACGGCCGCCTACACATAACCTACAAACACCAGAAACTAGTTGCAACTCCTGGATAGAGGACAAGAGGGGTCAGTAAGTCGAGCGGGGTCATATCTCAGGGCTGAATGTGTGGTAGTAGATGAATCTTAAATCACGCATACAGATCTCAGTTCTTATGGACGGCCTCAATGAAACAACCCACCATGTACTCCTACATGGCCTCTCATCGATAACTTTACCAAAACATGTTCAACACATCCCTCACATTACCGACATAATCATTTCACTCTAGCCCATCACCCAGATGAACCAGACTTGACACAACTCTAAGCATAGCAGTCATAGCATGGTAGGAACACAAATATGGCTCAATCAACTCCTACACATGCTAGTGGGTTTCATCTAGTTACTGTGGCAATGACAGGTCATGCAAAGGAAGTGGGTTCAACTACCGCAACACACAGCAGTTTGAATCGCGTTGTCTTAATGCAGTAAACAAGAGCAGAAGCGAGAACATGGGTTTTTATCGGAATGATCAATGGGTTGCTTGCCTAATGTAGTGGTAGTAGGGTACTGCCCTTCAGACGGATATTTGGGGTTATCCTCGGAGACAGAACCTACCACGAAAAACACACCGAACATAAACAACACATGACGATATGCAACAATATGATGCATGCTATGACATGGAAATATGAATGTGTCTTGGCCTAATGCAAGCTAAAACAGAAAGGAATGAACTCATTTAAATCAAAGATTCAAATGTTAGTTCATTTAACATAGCCATTTTAGTGCATTATCTTATTTTGCTTAAACAGCAAGGTTAACTTGTTCTGTCATGCATGAAACCATTACTAATGGATAGATTGAATTTTTCTGATCAAAATTCATATATAAATCTTTGCATTTGGAGTTACAAAATAATTTCTATGAATTTTTGAAGTTTGCAACAATTTCTAGAATTTTCTGTATAAAAATAAATCCAGAAATAAGTTATTGCGTCAGCAGTGCGTCAGGGTGACGTTAGTGGTCAACGGGACGGTCCAGGTCAAACCTGACAATGGCTCCCGCGTGTCAGTGTGATTAGTTTAACTAGATATTAGTTAATACTAATCCTAATTAGTCAGCAGGGCTGGGCCCTACCTGTCATTGACCCAGGGGGGTCAAACTGGGCCCACCCATGGTCAAACGGGGTCAGCGGGGTCAACTCGCCGACGTTTAGCCGCCAGCGAGGCCAAATGCGGCGGTGCAGGTGCGGGCTTCACCTACAGGGCACCGTTCGGGGCGCCGTTGGGCTCTATGGATAGCTGGGAGCGAGCCGCGGCGGTTGGTGCGGGTGGTTGGGCTCGGGGTCGCCGGAAACGGCACCGACGACGAGTTTGGCGGCGGCCGGAGCTCGGGTGAGCTCGGACCCGTCGCTAGGAGGCAAGGCAAGGCACGGGCGTGGTGCGTTGTGCTCCTGGGGATGTGGTGAAGTTAGTGGACTAAGTGGCGTGGCCGTGGCATGGTCGGAGCCTCGTCGACGACGAGCTCCGCGGTGGTGCGTGCGGGCGAACTCTGTGTGCTTGCTGTGGTGCATGAGAAGGAGAGCCGAGAGGATAGGGAGGTGGCTAAGCTCACGGCGGTTGCGACGGAGTTGACGGCGAGGTCAGAGACGAGCCGGAGCAAGCGGGGCGGCGGAGGCGATCTGGCCGGTAGGAGGTTGAAGACGAGCTCGGTGAAGACGCTCGGGGGCCTCCGGCGGGGCGTGGCTCGGTGGGACGGTCGAGGAGGGAGTGGCGGAGCTTCAGGACATGGTGGAGCGGCGCGTTGACGACGGTGGGCACGGTTACGGCGGCAGAACGGCAGCGGCTGCATCAGCCATGGCGGAGGGGAGCGAGGGAGAGAGGCAGGGGGAATGGACGTGTCCAGGGGGTTCGGTGCGCGACGTGGAGGTCGTCCAGGCCAGCAGAGCGGTGAGGGGAGGAAGCAGGGCGGCAGGCAGCTGCGTGGCACGCGCTGGTGCCGGCGTCGAGCAGCTGCCTGCCTGCCTGGCCAAGCCAAGCAGCTCGCTGGAGCGTTGGCTGGGCTGGGCCGGCAGGTGGGCCTGCTAGGTGGGCGCCAGGTAAGCTTTCTCTTCCTCCCTTTCCTGTTTGTTTTCTTTTTCTATTTTTCTGTAACTTTAGGGCTTTATTAAAAATACTTAGGCACTTGCTAAAATCCTGAAAACAATTGTGGGCTCTGTTGGGATTATTCCTAATCGCTCTCACTTAAATCCAGAATTATTTGGGCATTTAAAATATTTTATAGCATTTAAATGCCCAAATTCAAATACTTATGATTTAATTCAAAGAATCCAGAATGTCCTAGAAAAGAGTGCACCATTTTTGCCAGGGGTTTTAACCCAATCCAGAAATGATGAACATTTTGTGAAGGGCATTTTGGGTTCATTGAAAATAATTTTAGTAAACCCTAGTTGTTTCCAGGGGGTGCTGGGGGTTCTGTCATCCCCATTTCAAGTTTCTGTAAAAGTAGACATGATGCAACACTCTAATTCATGAACCAGCTAGGGTGTGACAGAGATGATCAAAGATTTTGGGTTTATACAAAGTTTATGAGAAACTTGTATTCCCAAAGAAGTGAGTGGGAGCACTATAGAATTTTTGATGAGTATATGTTGTTAACATATTGTTGATCAGAAATGATGTAGAATTTCTGGAAAGCATGCAGGGTTATTTGAAAAGTGTTTTTCAATGGAAAATCTGGATTAAGCTACTTGAACATTGAGCATCAAGATCTATAAGGATAGATCAAAAACGCTTAATAGTACTTTTGAATGAATACATACCGTGACAAGATTTTGAAGGAGTTCAAAATAGATCAGCAAAGAAGCAGTTCTTAGCTGTGTTACAAGGTGTGAATATTGAGTAAGACTCAAGACCTGACCATGGCAGAAGAGAGAGAAAGGACGAAGGTCGTCCCCTATGCTTTAGACGTAGGCTCTACAGTATGCTATGCTGTGTACCACACCTGAAGTGTGCCTTGCCATAAGTCAGTCAAGGGGTACAAGAGTGATCCAGGAATGGATCACACGACAGCGGTCGAACTTATCCTTAGTAACTAGTGGACTAAGGAATTTTCTTGATTATGGAGGTGGTAAAAGAGTTCGTCGTAAAGGGTTACGTCGATGAAAAATTTGACACTAATCCGGATGACTCTGAGTAGTAAACTGGATTCGTATAGTAGAACAGTTATTTGGAATAGCTCCAAGTAGCGCGTGGTAGCTGCATCTACAAGATGACATAGAGATTTGTAAAGCACACATGGATCTGAAAGGTTCAGACTCATTGACTAATAAACCTCTCTCACAAGCAAGATATGAACAAACCCCATGGGTGTTGGATTCATTGCAATCACATAGTGATGTCAACTAGATTATTGACTCTAGTGCAAGTGGGAGACTGTTGGAAATATGCCCTAGAGGCAATAATAAAATGGTTATTATTGTATTTCCTTGTTCATGATAATTGTCTATTGTTCATGCTATAATTGTATTAATCGGAAACCGTAATACATGTGTGAATACATAGACCACAACATGTCCCTAGTAAGCCTCTAGTTGACTAGTGTTGGGAAACGTAGTAATTTCAAAAAAATTCCTACGCACACGCAAGATCATGGTGATGCATAGCAACGAGAGGGGAGAGTGTGATCTACATACCCTTGTAGACCAACAGCGGAAGCGTTAGCACAACGCGGTTGATGTAGTCGTACGTCTTCACGGCCCGACCGATCAAGCACCGAAACTATGGCACCTCCGAGTTCTAGCACACGTTCAGCTCGATGACGATCCCCGGACTCCGATCCAGCAAAGTGTCGGGGAAGAGTTCCGTCAGCACGACGGCGTGGTGACGATCTTGATGTACTACCGTCGCAGGGCTTCGCCTAAGCACCGCTACAATATTATCGAGGATTATGGTGGAAGGGGGCACTGCACACGGCTAAGAATATGATCATGTGGATCAACTTGTGTCTCTAGGGGTGCCCCCTGCCCCCGTATATAAAGGAGTAGGGGGAGGTGCGGCCGGCCAGGAGGAGGGCACGCCAGGAGGAGTCCTACTCCCACCGGGAGTAGGATTCCCCCCCTTTCCTAGTTGGAATAGGATTCGGGAGGGGAAAATAGGAGAGAGAGAAGGAAGGGGGGGCGTCGCCCCCCTCTCCTTGTCCTATTCGGACTAGGGGGGGGGGCGCGCGGCCCAGCCCTGGCCACCTCTCCTCTCTTCTACTAAATCCCACTAAGGCCCATATACCTCCCGGGGGGTTCTGGTAACCTCCCGGTACTCCGGTAAAATCCCCATTTCACCCGGAACACTTCCGGTATCCAAATATAGGCTTCCATTATATCAATCTTTATGTCTCGACCATTTCGAGACTCCTCGTCATGTCCGTGATCACATCCGGGACTCCGAACAAACTTCGGTACATCAAAATGCATAAACTCATAATATAACTGTCATCAAAACCTTAAGCGTGCGGACCCTACGGGTTCGAGAACAATGTAGACATGACCGAGACACGTCTCCGGTCAATAACCAATAGCGGAACCTGGATGCTCATATTGGCTCCCACATATTCTATGAAGATCTTTATCAGTCAGACTGCATAACAACATACGTTATTCCCTTTGTCATCGGTATGTTACTTGCCCGAGATTCGATCGTCGGTATCTCAATACCTAGTTCAATCTCGTTACTGGCAAGTCTCTTTACTCGTTTCGTAATACATCATCGTGCAACTAACTCATTAGTTGTAATGCTTGCAAGGCTTATGTGATGTGCATTACCGAGAGGGCCCAGAGATACCTCTCCGACAATCGGAGTGACAAATCCTAATCTCGAAATACGCCAACCCAACATGTACCTTTGGAGACACCTGTAGAGCTCCTTTATAATCACCCAGTTACGTTGTGACGTTTGGTAGCACACAAAGTGTTCCTCCGGTAAACGGGAGTTGCATAATCTCATAGTCATAGGAACATGTATAAGTCATGAAGAAAGCAATAGCAACATACTAAACGATCGAGTGCTAAGCTAACGGAATGGGTCAAGTCAATCACATCATTTTCCTAATGATGTGATCCCATTAATCAAATAACAACTCTTTGTCTATGGTTAGGAAACATAACCATCTTTGATTAACGAGCTAGTCAAGTAGAGGCATACTAGTGACACTCTGTTTGTCTATGTATTCACACATGTATTATGTTTCCGGTTAATACAATTCTAGCATGAATAATAAACATTTATCATGAAATAAGGAAATAAAAAGGAAATAAATAATAACTTTATTATTGCCTCTAGGGCATATTTCCTTCAGTCTCCCACTTGCACTAGAGTCAATAATCTAGTTCACATTGCCATGTGATATAACACCAATAGTTCACATTATTATGTGACCAACACTCAAAGGGTTTACTAGTCAATAATCTAGTTCACATCGCTATGTGATTAACACCCAAAGAGTACTAATGTCTGATCATGTTTTGCCTGTGAGAGAAGTTTAGTCAACGGGTCTGCCATATTCAGATCCGTATGTATTTTGCAAATTTCTATGTCAACAATGCTCTGCACGGAGCTACTCTAGCTAATTGCTCCCACTTTCAATATGCATCCAGATTGAGACTAAGAGTCATCCGGATCAGTGCCAAAACTTGTATCGACGTAACCCTTTTACGACGAACCTTTTGTCACCTCCATAATCGAGAAACATATCCTTATTCCACTAAGGATAATTTTGACCGCTGTCCAGTGATCTACTCCTAGATCACTATTGTACTCCCTTGCTTAACACAGTGTAGGGTATACAATAGATCTGGTACACAGCATGGCATACTTTATAGAACCTATGGCTGAGGCATAGGGAATGACTTTCATTCTCTTTCTATCTTCTGCCATGGTCGGCTTTGAGTCTTACTCAATTTCACACCTTGTAACACAGCCAAGAACTCTTTTCTTTGACTGTTCCATTTTGAACTACTTCAAAATATTGTCAAGGTATGTACTCATTGAAAAAACTTATCAAGCGTCTTGATCTATCTCTATAGATCTTGATGCTTAATATGTAAGCAGCTTTGCCGAGGTCTTTCTTTGAAAAACTTCTTTCAAACACTCCTTTATGCTTTGCAGAATAATTCTACATTATTTCCGATCAATAATATGTCATTCACATATACTGTCAGAAATGTTGTAGTGCTCCCACTCACTTTCTTGTAAATACAGGCTTCACCACAAGTCTGTATAAAACTATATACTTTGATCATCTCATCAAAGCGCATATTCCAACTCCGAGATGCTTGCACCAGTCCACAGATGGATCGCTGGAGCTTGCATATTTTGTTAACACTTTTAGGATTGACAAAACCTTCTGGTTGCATCATATACAACTCTTCTTTAAGAAATCCATTAAGGAATGCAGCTTTGTTTATCCATTTGCCAGATTTCATAAAATGCGGCAATTGCTAACATGATTCGGATAGACTTAAGCATAGATACGAGTGAGAAACTCTCATCGTAGTCAACATTTGAACTTGTCGAAAACCTTTTTGCGACAATTCTAGCTTTGTAGATAGTAACACTACTATACAGCGTCCGTCTTCCTCTTGAAGATCCATTTATTCTCAATTGCTTGCTGATCATCGGGCAAGTCAACCAAAGTCCATACTTTGTTCTCATACATGGATCCCATCTCAGATTTCATGGCTTCAAGCCATTTTGCGGAATCTGGGCTCACCATCGCTTCTTCATAGTTCGTAGGTTCATCATGATCTAGTAGCATGATTTCCAGAACAGGATTACCGTACCACTCTGGTGCGGATCTTACTCTGGTTGATCTACGAGGTTCAGTAATAACTTGATCTGAAGTTTCATGATCATCATCATTAACTTCCTCACTAATTGGTGTAGGTGTCACAGAAACCGTTTTCTGTGATGAACTACTTTCCAATAAGGGAGCAGGTACAGTTACCTCATCAAGTTCTACTTTCCTCCCACTCACTTCTTTCGAGAGAAACTCCTTCTCTAGAAAGGATCCATTCTTAGCAACGATTTCTTGCCTTTGGATCTGTGATAGAAGGGTACCCAAACTGTCTTCGGGTATCCTATGAGACACATTTCTCCGATTTGGGTTTGAGCTTATCAGGATGAAACTTTTTCATATAAGCATCGCAACCCCAAACTTTAAGAAACGACAACTTTGGTTTCTTGCTAAACCACAGTTCATACAGTGTCGTCTCAATGGATTTAGATGGTGCCCCTTTTTTTCGTGAATGCAGCTGTCTCTAATGCATAACCCCAAAACGATATTGGTAAATCGGTAAGAAACATCATAGATTGTACTATATCCCATAAAGTACGGTTATGACGTTCGTACACACCATTATGCCGTGGTGTTCTAGGTGGCATGGGTTTGTGAAACTATTCCACATTGTTTTAATTGAAGACCAAACTCGTAACTCAAATATCGTCTCTGCGATCAGATGTAGAAACTTTATTTTCTTGTCACGATGATTTTCCACTTCACTCTGAAATACTTTGAACTTTTCAGACTTATGTTTCATCAAGTAGATATACTCATACTGCTTAAATCATCTGTGAAGGTCAAAATAATGATACCTGTCGCGAGCCTCAATATTCATCGGACCACATACATCAGTATGTATGATTTCCAACAAATATGTTGCTCGCTCCATTGTTCCGGAGAACGGAGTCTTTAGTCATCTTGCCCATATGGTTCGGTTCGCAAGTACCAAGTGATTCATAATCAAGTGGTTCCAAAAGCCCATCAGTATGGAGTTTCTTCATGCTCTTTATACCGATATGACCCAAACGGCAGTGCCACAAATAAGTTGCACTATCATTATCAACTCTGCATCTTTTGGTTTCAACACTATGAATATGTGTGTCACTACTATCGAGATTTAATAAGAATAGACCCTCTTTAAGGGTGCATGACATAAAAGATATTAATTATGTAAAATAGAACAACCATTATTCTCTGATTTAAATGAATAACCGTCTCACATCAAACACGATCCAGATATAATGTTCATGCTTAATGCTGGCACCAAATAACAATTATTTAGGTCTAATACTAATCCCGAAGGTAGATGTACAGGTAGTGTGCCAACTGCGATCACATCGACTTTGGAACCATTTCCCACGCGCATCGTCACCTCGTCCTTAGCCAAGCTTCGCTTAATCCGTAGTCCCCTGTTTTCGAGTTGCAAATATTAGCAACAGAACCAGTATCAAATACCCAGTGCTACTGCGAGCATTAGTAAGGTACACATCAATAACATGTATATCACATATACCTTTGTCACCTGCCATCCTTCTTATCCGCGGGGCAGTTCCTCTTCCAGTGACCAGTCTGCTTGCAGTAGAAGCACTCAGTTTCAGGCTTAGGTCCAGGTTTGGGTTTCTTCTCTTGAGTAGCAACTTGCTTGCTGTTCTTTTTGAAGTTCCCCTTCTTCTTCCCTTTGCCCTTTTTCTTGAAACTAGTGGTCTTGTTGACCATCAACACTTGATGCTCCTTCTTGATTTCTACCTCCGCAGCTTTCAGCATTGCGAAGAGCTCGGGAATAAGTCTTATTCATCCCTTGCATATTATAGTTCATCATGAAGCTCTGTAGCTTGGTGGCAGTGATTGGAGAATTCTGTCAATGACGCAATCAATCTGGAAGATTCCCCATTGAATCAAGTGATTATTATACCCAGACATTTTGAGTATATGCTTCACTGAAACACGTTCTCCTCCATCTTGCAGCTATAGAACTTATTGGAGACTTCATATCTCTCAATCCGGGCATTTGCTTGAAATATTAACTTCAACTCCTGGAACATCTCATATGCTCCATGACGTTCAAAACGTCGTTGAAGTCCCGATTCTAAGCCGTAAAGCATGGCACACTGAACTATCGAGTAGTCATCAGCTTTGCTCTGCCAGACGTTCATAACATCTGGTGTTGCTCCAGCAGCAGGCCTGGCACCCAGCGGTGCTTCCAGGACGTAATTCTTCTGTGCAGCAATGAGGATAATCCTCAAGTTACGGACCCAGTCCGTGTAATTGCTACCATCATCTTTCAACTTTGCTTTCTCAAGGAACGCATTAAAATTCAACGGAACAACAACACGGGCCATCTATCTACAATCAAGCATAAACAAGCAAGATACTATCAGGTACTAAGTTTCATGATAAATTTAGGTTCAATTAATCATATTACTTAAAGAACTCCCACTTAGATAGACATCCCTCTAATCCTCTAAGTGATTACGTGATCCAAATCAACTAAACCATGTCCGATCATCACGTGAGATGGAGTAGTTTCATTGGTGAACATCACTATGTTGATCATATCTACTATATGATTCACGCTCGACCTTTCGGTCTCCGTGTTCCGAGGCCATATCTGTATATGCTTGGCTCGTCAAGTATAACCTGAGTATTCCGCGTGTGCAACTGTTTTGCACCCGTTGTATTTGAACGTAGAGCCTATCACACCCGATCATCACGTGGTGTCTCAGCACGAAGAACTTTCGCAACGGTGCATACTCAGGGAGAACACTTCTTGATAATTAGTGAGAGATCATCTTATAATGCTACCGTCAATCAAAGCAAGATAAGATGCATAAAAGATAAACATCACATGCAATCAATATAAGTGATATGATATGGCCATCATCATCTTGTGCTTGTGATCTCCATCTTCGAAGCACCGTCGTGATCACCATCGTCACCGGCGCGACACCTTGATCTCCATCGTAGCATCGTTGTCGTCTCGCCAATCTTATGCTTCCACGACTATCGCTACCGCTTAGTGATAAAGTAAAGCATTACAGCGCGATTGCATTGCATACAATAAAGCGACAACCATATGGCTCCTGCCAGTTGCCGATAACTCGCCGATAACTTGGTTACAAAACATGATCATCTCATACAATAAAATTTAGCATCATGTCTTGACCATATCACATCACAACATGCCCTGCAAAAATAAGTTAGACGTCCTCTACTTTGTTGTTGCAAGTTTTACGTGGCTGCTACGGGCTTAAGCAAGAACCAATCTTACCTACGCATCAAAACCACAACGATAGTTTGTCAAGTTGGTGCTATTTTAACCTTCGCAAGGACCGGGCGTAGCCACACTCAGTTCAACTAAAGTTGGAGAAATTGTCACCCGCTAGCCACCTTTGTGCAAAGCACGTCGGGAGAACCGGTCTCGCGTAAGCGTACGCGTAATGTCGGTCCAGGCCGCTTCGTCCAACAATACCGCCGAACCAAAGTATGACATGCTGGTAAGCAGTATGACTTATATCGGCCACAACTCACTTGTGTTCTACTCGTGCATATAACATCAACACATAAAACCTAGGCTCGAATGCCACTATTGGGAAACGTAGTAATTTCAAAAAAATTCCTACGCACACGCAAGATCATGGTGATGCATAGCAACGGGAGGGGAGAGTGTGATCTACATACCCTTGTAGACCGACAGCGGAAATGTTAGCGCAACGCGGTTGATGTAGTCGTACGTCTTCACGGCCCTACCGATCAAGCACCGAAACTACGGCACCTCCGAGTTCTAGCACACGTTCAGCTCGATGACGATCCCCGGACTTCGATCCAGCAAAGTGTCGGGGAAGAGTTCCGTCAGCACGACGGCGTGGTGACGATCTTGATGTACTACCATCGCAGGGCTTCGCCTAAGCACCGCTACAATATTATCGAGGATTATGGTGGAAGGGGGCACCGCACATGGCTAAGAATATGATCACGTGGATCAACTTGTGTCTCTAGGGGTGCCCCCTGCCCCCGTATATAAAGGAGCAGAGGGAGGTGCGGCCGGCCAGGAGGAGGGCGCGCCAGGAGGAGTCCTACTCCCACCGGGAGTAGGATTCCCCCCTTCCCTAGTTGGAATAGGATTCGGGAGGGGAAAAGAGGAGAGAGAGAAGGAAGGGGGGCGCCGCCCCCCTCTCCTTGTCCTATTCGGACTAGGGGGGAGGGGCGCGCGGCCCAGCCCTGGCCACCTCTCCTCTCTTCCACTAAAGCCCACCAAGGCCCATATACCTCCCGGGGGGTTCCGGTAACCTCCCGGTACTCTAGTAAAATCCCCATTTCACCCGGAACACTTCCGATATCCAAATATAGGCTTCCAATATATCAATCTTTATGTCTCGACCATTTCGAGACTCCTCGTCATGTCCGTGATCACATCCGGGACTCCGAACAAATTTCGGTACATCAAAATGCATAAACTCATAATATAACTATCATCAAAACCTTAAGCGTGCGGACCCTACGGGTTCGAGAACAATGTAAACATGACTGAGACACGTCTCTGGTCAATAACCAATAGCGGAACCTAGATGCTCATATTGGCTCCCACATATTCTACGAAGATCTTTATCGGTCAGACCGCATAACAACATACGTTGTTCCCTTTGTCATCGCTATGTTACTTGCCCGAGATTCGATCGTCGGTATCTCAATACCTAGTTCAATCTCGTTACCGGCAAGTCTCTTTACTCGTTTCGTAATACATCATCTTGCAACTAACTCATTAGTTGTAATGCTTGCAAGGCTTATGTGATGTGCATTACCGAGAGGGCCCAGAGATACCTCTCCGACAATCGGAGTGACAAATCCTAATCTCGAAATACGCCAACCCAACATATACCTTTGAAGACACCTATAGAGCTCCTTTATAATCACCCAGTTACGTTGTGACATTTGGTAGCACACAAAGTGTTCCTCCGGTAAACGGGAGTTGCATAATCTCATAGTCATAGGAACATGTATAAGTCATGAAGAAAGCAATAGCAACATACTAAACGATCGAGTGCTAAGCTAACGGAATGGGTCAAGTCAATCACATCATTCTCCTAATGATGTGATCCCGTTAATCAAATAACAACTCTTTGTCTATGGTTAGGAAACATAACCATCTTTGATTAACGAGCTATTCAAGTAGAGGCATACTAGTGACACTCTGTTTGTCTATGTATTCACACATGTATTATGTTTCTGGTTAATACAATTCTAGCATGAATAATAAACATTTATCATGAAATAAGGAAATAAATAATAACTTTATTATTTCCTCTAGGGCATATTTCCTTCAACTAGCTCATTGATCAATAGATGGTCATGGTTTCCTGACCATGGACATTGGATGTCATTGATAACGGGATCACATCATTAGGAGAATGATGTGATGGACAAGACCCAATCCTAAGCCTAGCACAAGATCGTATAGTTCGTCTGCTAAAGCTTTTCTAATGTCAAGTATCATTTCCTTAGACCATGAGATTGTGCAACTCCCGGATACTGTAGGAATGCTTTGGGTGTACCAAACGCCACAACGTAACTAGGTGGCTATAAAGGTGCACTACGGGTATCTCTGAAAGTGTCTGTTGGGTTGGCACGAATCGAGACTGGGATTTGTCACTTCGTGTAAACGGGGAGGTATCTCTGGGCCCACTCGGTAGGACATCATCATAATGTGCACAATGTGACCAAGGAGTTGATCACGGGATGATGTGTTACGGAACGAGTAAAGAGACTTGCCGGTAACGAGATTGAACAAGGTATCGGGATACCGACGATCGAATTTCGGGCAAGTACTATACCGGTAGACAAAGGGAATTGTATACGGGATTGACTGAATCCTTGACATCGTGGTTCATCCGATGAGATCATCGTGGAACATGTGGGAGCCAACATGGGTATCCAGATCCCGCTGTTGGCTATTGACCAGAGAGATGTCTCGGTCATGTCTGCATTATTCCCGAGCCCGTAGGGTCTACACACTTAAGGTTCGATGACGCTAGGGTCATAGGGAAAGTATGTACGCGGTTACCGAATGTTGTTCGGAGTCCCAGATGAGATCCCGGACATCACGAGGAGTTACGGAATGGTCCGGAGGTGAAGATTGATATATGGACGAAGGGTTTTGGAGTCCGGAAGTGTTCCGGAGGTACGGGGTGATGACCAGCATGACCGAAAGGTGTTTCGGGAGCCCCGACAAGTGTTGGGGGTCTTCATGGGCCAAGGGAAGGGGGCAAACCAGCCCACTAAGGGGCTGTGCGCCCCCCTCACCTATTCTCATGTGACCAGGGGGTTTGGGGAGCCCCATCTAGGGTTCCCACCTCTTGTCTTGGGGGCCAAGTCACCCAAGGGGGAGATCCCATCTACCCTGGCTGCCGCCCCCCTAGGGGAAACCCTAGGGCGCCTCCCCTTGCCCTTGCCCCTATATATAGTGGAGGTTTTGGGGCTGCACAACACACAAGTCTCTCTCTCCCAAGGCGCAGCCCTACCTCTCTCCCTCCTCGTCTCTCGTAGTGCTTGGCGAAGCCCTGCTGGAGTACTGTGCTCCTCCACCACCACCACGCCGTTGTGCTGCTGCTGGACGGAGTCTTCCCCAACCTCTCCCTCTCTCCTTGCTGGATCAAGGCATGGGAGACGTCACCGGGCTGTACGTGTGTTGAACGCAGAGGCGCCGTTGTTCGGCGCTTAGATCAGAATCGACCACGATCTGAATCGCTACGTGTACGACTACCTCATCTGCGTTCTAGTAACGCTTCCGCTTAGCGATCTACAAGGGAATGTAGATGCACTCCCCTTCCCCTCGTTGCTAGATTACTCCATAGATTGATCTTGGTGATGCGTAGAAAATTTTAAATTTCTTCTACGATCCCCAACATTTGCATCCATTACTGTTAGTTTACATTGAGTATGACTTGACTGGATCTCTTTTACCATGAATCACAATGTCTAGTCAGTCCTTAATCTTTAAAGGTGCTCTGCATTTATGTTTTGCGGTCTCAGAAAGGGCTAGCGAGATACCATCTTGTTATATCATATTATGATTGTTTTGAGAAAGTGTTGTCATCCAAGATTTATTATTATTGCTCGCTAGTTGATTATGCTATTGATATGAGTAAACATGAGACCTAAGAGTTATTGTGAATATTGTTAGTTTATAATCTTTGCTGAAAACTTGAATGCTGGCTTTACATATTTACAACAACAAGAGCAAACAGAGTTTGTAAAAGTTTTTTCTTTATCACTTTCACTTTGTCGACTGAATTCCTTGAGGACAAGCAAAGGTTTAAGCTTGGGGAGTTGATACGTCTCCGTCGTATCTACTTTTCCAAACACTTTTGCCCTTGTTTTGGACTCTAACTTGCATGATTTGAATGGAACTAACCCGGACTGACGCTGTTTTCAGCAGAATTGCCATGGTGTTATTTATGTGCAGAAACAAAAGTTCTCGGAATGACCTGAAACTCCACGGAGCATATTTTTGGAAATAATAAAAAATACTGGCAAAATATCAAGACCAGGGGGCCCACACCATAGCCACAAGGGTGGGGGCGTGCCTGCCCCCCTGGGCGCGCCCCCTACCTCGTGGGCCCCCTAGAGCTCCTCCGACCTCAACTCCAACTCTATATATTCGTGTTCGGAGAGAAAAAATCAGAGAGAAAGATTCATCACGTTTTACGATACGGAGCCGCTGCCAAGCCCTAAACTCTCTCGGGAGGGCTGATCTGAAGTCCGTTCGGGGCTCCAGGGAGGGGAATCCGTCATCATCGTCGTCATCAACCATCCTCCATCACCAATTTCATGATGCTCACCGCCGTGCATGAGTAATTCCATCGTAGGCTTGCTGGACGGTGATGGGTTGGATGAGATTTATCATGTAATCGAGTTAGTTTTGTTAGGGTTTGATCCCTAGTATCCACTATGTTCTGAGATTGATGTTGCTATGACTTTGCTATGCTTAATGCTTGTCAGTAGGGCCCAAGTGCCATGATTTTAGATCTGAACCTATTATGTTTTCATGAATATATGTGAGTTCTTGATCCTATCTTGCAAGTCTATAGTCACCTACTATGTGTTATGATCCGGCAACCCCGAAGTGACAATAATCGGGACCACTTCCGGTGATGACCGTAGTTTGAGGAGTTCATGTATTCACTATGTGTTAGTGCTTTGGTCCGGTACTCTATTAAAAGGAGGCCTTAATATCCCTTAGTTTCCGCTAGGTCCCCGCTACCACGGGAGGGTAGGACAAAAGATGTCATGAAAGTTCTTTTCCATAAGCACGTATGACTATATTCGGAATCCATGCCTACATTACATTAATGAATTGGAGCTAGTTCCGTGTCACCCTAGGTTATGACTGTTACATGATGAACCGCATCCGGCATAATTATCTATCACCGATCCATTGCCTACGAGCTTTCCATATATTGTCCTTCGCTTATTTACTTTTCCGTTGCTATTGCTATCATCACTACAAAATACCAAAAACATTACTTTTGCTACCGTTACTTTTGCTATCGTTACCACTACTATCATATTACTTTGCTACTAAATACTTTGCTGCAGATATTAAGTTTCCAGGTGTGGTTGAATTGACAACTCAGCTGCTAATACTTGAGATTATTCTTTGGCTCCCCTTGTGTCGAATCAATAAATTTGGGTTGAATACTCTACCCTCGAAAACTGTTGTGATCCCCTATACTTGTGGGTTATCAAGTACCATCACATGAACTTTCATCTCCTTGTATTTACATTATTTGTCATTTGCCTCTCATTTTCATCTCCCCCATATCTAAAACGTTTTCACAAAAATATAAAAATATATTTTGTTTGCCTTTTTGCTTGTTTACTCGTTTGCTTTCTTTTATTGCCTTCATGTCAACACACTTGCTAATATTTTGTTTGCTTCTGTTAATGTTAGTTGTGCTAATAATATGCAAAACTACGAGATTGGGGATGATAACTTTGTTATATCCACTACTTATTGCTGATCATGATTGAAGTGATAATGGTTCTTATGATCTTGAAAATTTATTTAAGCCTTATGATGAATATGCTATTGATATAATGCTTGCAATAATAATCCCGCATATTTGGAGAGTCTGCAATTTTATGATTTTTTTATGAAAGTGGGTTTGGATAGGTCATGACTTTAGTTGATGTTAATCCCACTATCTAGGAAGATTATAAATTTTTTATGCATGTGGGTCATGAAGAGAAAATTTTATATGATAGCTATACTGTTGAATTTGAGTATGATCTTACATGTAATTATTATGAGAGAGGAAAATATGGTTGTAGAAATTTTCATGTTACTAAATTACCTCTCTTATGTTGAGATTGTCGATGTTTTATTCCTCTCCTTTGCATATGCTAGATATTTCTTGTCTTGGTAATTTTTTTGCTTATAAAATTCCTATGCATAGGAAGTACGTTAGACTTAAATGTGTTTGTCATAAGCTACATGATGCTCTCTTTGTTTTTTCAATCATTATATTTCATGTGAGCATCAATAAAATCTCAAGCCCATCTTAATGGCTATAAAGAAAGAGCTTGTCGGGAGACAACCCAATAGTTATTATTTTCCTGTTTTTTTGTGTGCACACAATTATGCTATTATTATGGTTGTGTTTTTTGTATTTTAGTTAGTGTTTGTGCCAAGTAAAGCCTTTGGGATGATTTGGATGAAGTTTCTTTCATTCAATGCAAAAACAGAAACTTTTATGCTCAGTAGCAGAACTGTTAAAAATCACTGGAGCATCAAAATTCTAATTTTTTTACACATGATTGATATACAAATTGCCCATGTTGTCGTAATTTTTCAGAATTTATAGAGTTACATAAGTATGGCCATTGTTTGAAATACTACAAACTGTTCTGTTTTTTATAGATTCTGTTTTTGTTGCGTTGTTTGCTTGTTTTGATGAATCTATGGATTTTATCGCATGGGAGGGGGGCAAGCCATGGTGAACTCAGAATACAGTAGGTATAATGCAATAATAAAATATGAATGGGTTTACAACAATACCTAAAGAGTGGTTTGCTTTGTTGTACTAATGGATCTCACGAAGGTTTTTGTTGAGTTTTTTGTCCTGAAGTTTTCAAATTTTGGGTGAGATCACGATGGATGAAGGAATAAGGAGTGGCAAGAGCCTAAGCTTGGGGATGCCCGAGGCACCCCAAGGTAATATTCGAGGACTCCCAAGCATCTAAGCTTGGGGATGCCCCGGAAGGCATCCCCTGTTTCTTCTACCAACTATCGATAATTTTACTTGGAGCTATATTTTTATTCATTACATGATATGAGTTTTGCTTGGAGCATCGTGTATTATATGAGTCTTTTCTTTGTTTGCCTTTTAGTTTGTCACAATTATCTTTTCTGAACACACGTTTTTGAGAGGGACACACATTATTCGTGATTTGTTAGAATACTCTATGTGCTTCACTTATATCTTTTAGAGAACGGCACTAGTTATATTTGGAAGGATCGAGAAGAGGTGTCTAGAGGGGGGTGAATAGACTCTAAGTAAGAAAAGTTGCAGTTTTTAACTTCTTTAAGTTGAAGTGGAGTTTTGGCACATGTTTAAACATTCACAATACATATCAAGCAAGCATGACAAGAGTATATGAGCAGCGGAAAGTAAAGCATGCTAGTTGCAAGAATGTAAAGGGATGGGATTGGAGTGTGCAAACACAATTGGAGACACAGAGATTTTTGGCATGGTTCAGATAGGTGGTTCCATCGTACATCCACGTTTATGGAGACTTCAACCCACGAAGGGTCACAGTTGCGCGAGTCCATGGAGGGCTCCACCCACGAAGGGTCCACAAAGAAGCAACCTTGTCTATCCCACCATGGTCGTCGCCCACGAAGGACTTGCCTCACTCGGGTAGATCTTCACGAAGTTGGCGATCTCCTTGCCCTTACAAACTCCTTGGTTCAACTCCACAATCTTGACGAAGGCTGCCAAGTGACACCTAACCAATCTAGGAGACACCACTCTCCAAGAGGTAACAAACCGTGTGTTGATGATGAACTCCTTGCTCTTGTGCTTCAAATGATAGTCTCCCGAACACTGAACTCTCTCTCACAGGATTTGGATTTCGTGGAAAGATGATTTGAGTGGAAAGCAACTTGGGGAAGGCTAGAGATCAAGATTTATGTGGTTGGAGTGGAATATCTTGACCTCAACACAAGTGTAGGTGGTTCTCTCTCAGAAAATGTATGTTGGAAGTGTAGGCATGTTCTGATGGCTCTCTCCACAAATGAAGAGTGGGTGGAGGTGTATAAATAGCCTCCATACAAAATTTAACTGTTACACACAAATCACCAAACTCGGTGGGACCGAATCATGAAACTCGGTCAGACCGATTTAGTTCAGAATGTGACCGTTAGGCATTTCGGTGGGACCGATATAATCGACTCGGTGGGACCGATGTGCTAGGATTAGGGTAAAGCCTCATCTCGGTTTGATCGATTACACAAACTTGGTGGGACCAATTTGGGTAATAAGCAAAACAGAGAGTTGGCCAAGCAAACTCGGTGGGACCGATTGCATGTCTCGGTGGGACCGAAATTATTGCAATAGGCAACAGAGAGTTTGCAAGCCCATCTTGGTGAGATCGAGATCCCATCGGTGAGAACGAATTGATTAGGGTTTCTGGCAGTGGCTATGTCAACTGAATTCGATGGCGCAGGATAGAAAGTTTCGGTGGGGCCGAATTTGACTTTTGGTTTAGGACATATGTGGATATGAGGAAGTAGTTGAGGGCTTTTGGAGCATATCACTAAGCACTTTGAGCAAGCAAGCCATTAGGCAACACCTCATCCCCTCTTAATAGTATTCGCTTTCCTATGGACTCAATGTGATCTTGGATCACTAAAATAAAATGTATAGTCCTGAGCTTTGAGTTTGAGCCAATCCTTTGTCCTTAGCATCTTGAAGGGGTTCCACATCCTGTAGTCCATGCCACTCCATTGTTGAACTTATCTGAAACATACTAGGTAGAAGCATTACTCCAGCAAGAGATATGTTGACATTAATTACCAAAATCACCCAGGGAGCACTTGTGCTTTCAATCTCCCCATTTTTGGTAATTGATGACAACATACATCAAAGCTTTAGATAAATATATACTCCCTCCGTTCCTAAATATAGGGTGTATAGTTTTTTGCACGGAAATTAAAAAACACACGTGGAGGTAAAATTATACAAGTTTTGAGCGAGATTACACCTGACTAATTGGCATGAGAAAATAGAGGAGGTTGCCTAATATAAGGAAATGTAATCACATCCCTAAAAAAATTATCCAAACGAGTGGTGCAATGCAATACACCTTATATTTTGGGTTTTTTCTCAAAAATATATACACCTTATATCAAGAAACGGAGGGAGTAGAGAATAACAAGTAAAGATTTGGAAAGACATGTAACATGCATAGGCTCCCCCTACATGTATGCAATCATGTAAATATGGAATATAGGAGCATGTGAATGCATAAGCATGACAGAGTAAGCAATGTGTTACATGTATCTTGGTTATATGCATCAGAGCAAATGATGTGAATATAGGAAATATACCTTCATGCTCATGAGTCCTTCTTACAAACAGTATGTACATCAGCAAGAAATCCTCATACACATGACTGTGATGCATATACTTACCTTGTGGTCTTGAGTTGGCTTAGGAAGGAATGGACCTGAGTAAACAAGGTTAGATAACACAGATACACCTACTAGCCAGAGCAAACAAAAGAAACCACAAGAGTACCAAGACTGGGATGACATGTAGAGAGTAAGTACTGAGTACTCTATTGGATATAGACATGTCCCCAAAGGTAAAGATGTGCAATTAATTCAAGGATTTCCTTCCCTTAGATGTCTTGCTCCCCCTAAATCTTGCATGGGATATTGGGAGAAGATAGGGAACAGAAAATTAGAGCAGCGAAAAGAAACAGAGCTAATGCAAATAATCAAATATGAACATGTCTTTCCCCTCTTAAAGACATGTGACTTCTCTCCTCTGGAATACCAAGCATCTGGGGTTTCTTACACTCTCCCCCTGAGTATGCTCTCCCCTTATAGAAATGATTAAACTTAAGCTTTGATGTGATCTCTCTCCCCCTTTGATGTGATCTC
This sequence comes from Triticum urartu, assembly GCF_003073215.2. NCBI lineage: Eukaryota > Viridiplantae > Streptophyta > Magnoliopsida > Poales > Poaceae > Triticum > Triticum urartu. The sequence goes on along the minus strand of NC_053024.1, from coordinate 291,316,488 downwards.
TCTCTCCCCCTTTGACATCAATTTCCAAGAAGGGCTCTTCTGGATTGTTATTATAAATGGGTTCGGTCCTTGAGTCACAATGCAAAGTAGCAAGTCGAATGTGATGCTGGTAGAGGACAAGAAACATTTAGTGGAGCTGGAGCAAAAAGAATGCAGGAATCAAGTGGCAAGGTGTCTTTCCTGTAGTGAAATCGGTGGCACCGAGTTGTATACTTCGGTGGCGCCGAAAGAATTCGGTTGGACCGAAGGAAACAAATCGGTGTGACCGAGTCCATAACAAACAAAACACTTGTCACCTCAGCTCACTAGGCAATTTAGATCTCACAAGGATTTGCAAGGAACTAGCTGAAAGATTTGCAATGAATTGGATGCAGAGAATGCAGAACACAAATAATCAGAAAGGAAATCTAGATGAAGTTTTTTTTGAAAGGGGAAATAGATATGCACGAGACAAATGCAGGAGCACGGAGAAATACAAGAGAACTTCATCTAGAATTGGTCGGCGACAAAGTCACCTATGTTAGAGTATATTGACTTAGGAGTCAAGTGAGGACACTTGATCATAGGTCATACTCATCGTTTAAGCTCAAAATGGGGTTACCATTTTTCGTTTAAGCATCTCAATGTATTCACATCTTGTTGAGTTGCTTTGATCCATGTCTTGGAATAAAGCTTCTCTAAGATGGGATAACATACCTTGGGTGGTGGTGTTGATCTTGATCATGTAGTTGAACTTGTGTGGGTTGCTCAAGGTTGATGTAGCTCATCAAGAGTTGTGAGCACCACTTGGAATTTGAGTTCATCTTCCTACATGGGTTAGCTTTGCAAGGAAGAGCACTTGTATATCCAGGATAACAATCATAAAACTTAATCTAGAATTTGTCGAAGGATATGTTTGAAGGGTTTCATGCTTCCTTGACTTCAACCACCATTGTGTAGAGACTTGGTGATGTAGAAATTGCTCAAGATATGAGTGAGTTGAAATCTCATGGATTTAGATTCATCCAAGTACCTACAAGGGTTAGGTAGAATGCAAGGGTGCAAGTATATCCAAGACATATAAATAGCATCATGAAAGAAATATCAAGGATTACTCAAAGGCTCATGCCTTGCATGTATCCAAATGGAGTTTCTACTCCAAGTTTGAAGCATCGATGATGTTCAATTCTCCTCTCAAATGGCAAAAGACTTTCTCATCAAGCGGTTTGGTGAATATATCTGCCAATTGCTTATCAGTACGAACATGCTTAAGATCAATGTCCCCTTTGGCGACGTGATCTCGAATGAAATGATGACGAACTTCAATATGCTTAGTTCAAGAATGTTGCATGGGATTATGAGCAATCTTGATAGCACTTTCATTGTCACAAAGCAATGGAACATGTTTCACATATATCCCATAATCTTTAAGAGTTTGGGTCATCCAAAGTAATTGAGCACAACATGAACCAGCGGCAATGTATTCCACTTCGACGGTGGATAAGGATACCGAGTTTTGTTTCTTGGAGGACCAAGACACAAGAGATCTACCAAGAAATTGACAAGTGCCCGAAGTGGACTTTCTATCAACCTTGTCTCCGGCATAGTCCGAATTGGAGTAACCAACAAGATCGAAGGAAGACCTCTTGGGATACCAAATGCCAAAATTTGGTGTGTGTATTAAGTATCTCACTATCCTTTTCATAGCCTTAAGATGACACTCTTTAGGGGCCGCTTGATATCGTGCACACATGCACACACTTAACATAATATCGGGACGAGAGGCACATTGATATAACAATGAACCAATCATAGAGCGGTAAACTTTTTGAGCAACCGGTTCACCATCCTTAGTCAAGTCAAGATGTCCACTAGTAGGCATGGGTGTTTTCATACCTTTGCATTCTTGCATATTGAACTTCTTGAATAAGTCCTTGGTGTACTTTGTTTGAGAAACAAAGGTACCTCCTTAGTTTGCTTGATTTGCAAACCAAGAAAGAATTTCAGCTCACTCATCATAGACATCTCAAACTTCTCCGCATTAACTTTCCAAACTTCTCACTAAAATGAGGGTTAGTTGAACCAAATATAATATCATCAACATAAATTTGGCACACAAATAGTCCTCCATTAACCCTTTTAGTAAAAAGAGTAGAATCTATTTTTCCAATTTCAAAGCCTTTTTCAATAAGGAACTTGGTAAAGCATTTATACCACGCTCTAGGAGCTTGTTTAAGACCATAAAGAGCTTTGTGAAGTTTGTAAACATGATTAGGTCTCTTAGGATTGACAAAGCCGAGAGGTTGCTTAACATAAACTTCCTCCTCAATTTCACCATTTAAGAAAGCACTTTTAATGTCCATTTGGTACAAGGTGATATCATGGTGATTAGCATAAGCAAGTAAGATGCGAATTGACTCAAGTCTAGCAACGGGGGCATATGTGTCACCATAGTCCATACCTTCGACTTGAGTGTAGCCTTGGGCGACTAGACGTGCTTTGTTGCAAAAAAAATGTCCGTCTTCATCTTGCTTGTTGCGAAACACCCATTTGGTACCGATGATGTTGTGGTTGTTGTTGGGCTTCTCAACCAATGTCCACACTTGATTTCTCTCAAAGTTGTGTAGCTCTTCATGCATGGCGTTTATCCAATCTGAATCTTCCAATGCTTCTTCAACCTTCATAGGTTCAATGCTAGAGATTAACGAATAATGTTCACAAAAGTTAGCCAAACGAGTTTTAGAGCGAGTGATTCTCCCGGTTTGGATATCATTGTAGATTTGCTCGACGGGATGGTCTTTGGCGACTCTTGCTCGAACTCGTGGGAGCTTTTGCTTGGCTCATGGTGGAACATCCTCTTCATCTTGTTCTTCTTCTTGGCCTTCTTCATTGTTGACGTTGTCGTTCTCTTGTCGTGGTGGAGAAGGAGGTTGTTGATGTTCATCTTGGTGTACTTCCTCATTTTCTTCGTCTTGGTGTGTCCCACTTGTGGATGCTTCCGTATCAACTCTTGGTTTACCTTGTCGTGAGGTGGAATATTCCACTTGGACGGACGAGGTACTCTCCTTCACCTCTGTTGGACGAATCTTGCCAATATACAAATCTTGGATTCCTCCCGAAGGGTCTTTGTCTCCTACATCAATTGGCAATTGCTCTACTTGCGAGCCGTTAGATTCATCAAACTTCACATCTACCGTCTCTTCAACCTTTCGGGTGAAATTTTTGTAGACACGGTAAGTGTGAGAGTTTGAGCCATAACCAAGTAGGAAACCTTCATGAGATTTAGGAGCATTTACAATGACAATGCTTATCAAGAATGTAGCACTTTGAGCCGAATACTCGAAAGTATCCAACTTGGGGTTTGTTACCGGTGAGGAGCTCGTATGCCGTCTTGCCGAGAAGCTTGTGAAGATACAAGCGATTTGTTGCATGACAAGCTGTCTCAACCGCTTCCGCCCAAAAGTGTTTTGGAGTCTTGTACTCATCAAGCATCGTTCTTGCCATCTCAATAAGAGTCCAGTTCTTCCTCTCAACAACTCCATTTTGTTGAGGTGTGTACATAGCCGAGAACTCATGTGAAATCCCCTCTTCATCAAGAAAGGTATCCACATTTGCATTCTTGAACTCCGTTCCGTTGTTGCTTCGAACCTTCTTGATCTTCACGTCAAATTGATTTTGGGCCTTCCTAGTGAAGTTTTTGAAGATCTTTTGGACCTGCGATTTATCATCAAGAAAGAACACCCACGTAAATCTTGAAAAATCATCGACTATGACTAGACCAAATGAGTTACCACCGAGACTCTTGTAGGCATTGGGACCAAAGAGATCCATGTGAAGTAGCTCGAGCGGTCTTCTCGTGGTCATGATTTTCTTCACGGGGTGACTCCCTCCAACTTGTTTTCCTGCCTGACAAGCACTACAAAGTCTATCCTTGTCAAATATGACATATTTTACTCCAAGGATATGATCACCTTTAATAAGCTCATCAAGATTTCGCATGCCCACATGACCTAGCCTTCTGTGCCACAACCAGCCTTTAGAGGATTTAGAAATTAAGCAAGGTCTAGGTTGAGCCTTTTTAGTGAAATAAACAATGTAAAGATCACCTCTACGTATACTAGTAAAGACCATTTTATGATTGTCTCTTTGAAACACTTGGCAGTCTACTTCAGTAAATAGGACATTGAAACCGAAATCACCAAGTCTAGATACTGAAAGTAAATTGTACCCAAGAGATTCAACGAGCATGAAATTTTGTATGGAGCTATCATGTGAGATGGCCACCTTACTAAGGCCAACCACCTTACCCTTTGAGTTATCACCAAAAGTGACATACTTTCGAGGGCCGTCGTTTTCAGCAAGCTCACGAAACATATCTTTGTCTCTGGTCATATGATCAGTACATCCACTATCAAGAACCCATTCCTTTACTCTAGCCATGTAGCCATGAAGATTAGCCATAAGACCAAAGTGTCTCATCGCATCGTCAAGATCACTATCACTATCATCATCCTCATCATAGTATCCATGTTCAACATCGTCTTGTATTTGATCAATTCCTAGAGGGGGGTAATTCATTAGATAAATGATCATCACAATGGTCACCTTTATGAATTCTAATAGCTTTGGATATGATATTGCTAATGATTCCAACATCTCCTTTGGCACACATGAGATCGGTAACCTAAAATAGACAATCACCAAACATAGGATCACTAGAATTCATCTTACTCAAGGCAATAGACTTATGAAGAATTTCATCTAAGTTTTGCAAGGAATAGTTTGGAAATCTTTCCTCAAGAGATCTCCAAATAGTGTAGGCACAATCAAGAGTAGGCAAACATCCAATCAAGTTTCTAGGCAAGCCTCTAGTGATAAGATTAACAGTTCTAAGGTTGCGGATCATGTCAATAGACTCATCAAGGGTAGGATGCAAAGGATCAACATGAGGTGCACAAGGGCTAGTAATGTACTTGTTCAAATGATATTCATTGAAAATCTCAAGCATCTCATTTTTCCACTCATGAAAGAACTCTCCATCATGAATAGGCACTCTACGTCTAAGACTCCCCAACATAGACTCATCCATCTTCCTCCAATGGTGATTAAACCAAAGAAATGGAAACCAATGCTCTGATACCAATTGAAAGGATCGAGAAGAGGTGTCTAGAGGGGGGTGAATAGACTCTAAGTAAGAAAAGTTGCAGTTTTTAACTTCTTTAAGTTGAAGTGGAGTTTTGGCGCATGTTTAAACATTCACAATACATATCAAGCAAGCATGACAAGAGTATATGAGCAGTGGAAAGTAAAGCATGCTAGTTGCAAGAATGTAAAGGGATGGGATTGGAGTGTGTAAACGCATTTTTGGCGTGGTTTTGATAGGTGGTGCCATTGTACATCCACGTTGATGGAGACTTCAACCCACGAAGGGTAACGGTTGCGCGAGTCCACGGAGGGATCCACCCATGAAGGGTCCACAAAGAAGCAACCTTGTCTATCCCACAATGGCCGTCGCCCACGAAGGACTTGCCTCACTTGGGTAGATCTTCATGAAGTAGGCGATCTCCTTGCCCTTACAAACTCCTTGGTTCAACTCCACAATCTTGACGGAGGCTCCCAAGTGACACCTAACCAATCTAGGAGACACCACTCTCCAAGAGGTAACAAATGGTGTGTCGATGATGGACTCCTTGCTCTTGTGCTTCAAATGATAGTCTCCCCAACACTCAACTCTCTCTCAGAGGATTTGGATTTGGTGGAAAGATGATTTGAGTGGAAAGCAACTTGGGGAAGGCTAGAGATCAAGATTTATGTGGTTGGAGTGGAATATTCAAGATACAAGATTAGGGGGTCCTGGATTAGGGGGTGTTCGGGTAGCCGGACTATACCTTCAGCCGGACTCCAGGACTATGAAGATACAAGATTGAAGACTTCGTCCCGTGTCCGGATGGGACTTTCCTTGGCCTGGAAGGCAAGCTTGGTGATGCGGATATTCAAGATCTCCTACCATTGTAACCAACTTTGTGTAACCCTAACCCTCTCCGGTGTCTATATAAACCGGAGGGTTTTAGTCCGTAGGACAATTTCATCATACAACAATCATACCATAGGCTAGCTTCTAGGGTTTAGCCTCCTTGATCTCGTGGTAGATCTACTCTTGTACTACCCATATCATCAACATTAATCAAGCAGGACATAGGGTTTTACCTCCATCAAGAGGGCCCGAACCTGGGTAAAACATCGTGTTCCTTGCCTCCTGTTACCATCCGGCCTAGACGCATAGTTCGGGACCCCCTACCCGAGATCCGCCGGTTTTGACACCGACATTGGTGCTTTCATTGAGAGTTCCTCTGTGTCGTCGCTTTTAGGCCCGATGACTCCTTCGATCATCAACAATGATGCAGTCCAGGGTGAGACTTTTCTCCCCGGACAGATCTTCGTCTTTGGCGGCTTCGCACTGCGGGCCAATTCGCTTGGCCACCTTGAGCAGATCGAAAGCTACGCCCCTGGCCATCAAGTTAGGTTTGGAAGCCTAAACTACACGGCTGACATCCGCGGGGACTTGATCTTCGACGGATTCGAGCCACAGCCAAGCACGCCCCACTGTCTCAATGGGCATGATATAGCTCTGCCGCCGAACAGTGCCTTGGAGGCCGCACACGCATCGGTTCCAACCATTGATTCGGAGCCTACTGCGCCGATCGAGGATCAGCGGTTGGACACTGCCTCAGGGGCTGCGATCTCAGAGGCGATCGAGCCGAACTCCAGCCCTGCACTCCGCATGGCCCATGACTCCGAGGAGCCGGATTCCTTTCCGAACTCCGAGCCCCCCGCGCCCCTGCCGATCGAATCCGATTGGGCGCCGATAATGGAGTTCACCGCCGCAGACATCTTTCAGCACTCGCCCTTCAGCGACATCCTGAATTCGCTAAAGTCTCTCTCTTTATCAGGAGAGCCCTGGCCGGACTACGGTCAACAAGGATGGGATTCGGATGATGAAGAAATTCAAAACCCACCCACCACCCACTTCGTAGCCACTGTCGATGACTTAACCGACATGCTCGAATTCGACTCCGAAGACATCGACGGTATGGACGACGATGCAGGAGACAACCAAGAACCAACGCCTATAGGGCATCGGACAGCCACCTCATCTCACGATGTGTACATGGTGGATACCCCTAAAGGAAGCAACAACGAGGAAAATGGGGATGGAAAGAGGGATCGATCTCTCGAAAAACAATCAAAGCGTCGGCGTAAACGCCGACCCAAGCCCCGCCTCGATAAAGACCCAGCCATAGAGCAGGATGAGCCGGTAGACGACGAGCATGCCTTAGAGCAACCATCCCAACAGGACAACCCGGATAGAGAAACTGAACATCCCTCCCCCGGCGAAAATGGCATTCCGAATGACCCTACGTCGGACAAGCCCATGAAGCAGAAGAACCTCCACAAACGGCTCGTTGCAACCGCACGCAGCCTGAAAAAGCAGAAGCGGAAGCTAAATACTGCGGAAGATGCACTCAGGATCAGATGGAGTAAAGTAATCAATACCACAGACAAATACGACGACAGTCGCCGCACTAAAAGCTATCCGAAGAGAAAGCTACTGCCTGAATTCGACGAGGAGGCCTTAGAGCCCTCGCATTCCAAAAGTGAGAAAGCCACACGGTCGGATAGACGACCCCATGGCCAGCATAAAGCGGCAAGCAGCGCCGCACTTAAGCCGGCATGCGACCCACTTAAGGATTCGCATCATGGCCCAGCCAGGTCCATTTACGTGCCAAGAAAGCAAGCTCTCGTAAGCAATGCAACAAAGCCATTATCAGAATCCAGCACACCCAAATACAGGGGTGCCGCACACCCCCTATGTTTCACCGATGAGGCCCTGGATTATGAACTTCCAGCGGGATTCAAACCCGTAAACATAGAGGCATATGATGGAACAACAGACCCTGGAGTCTGGATCGAGGATTATATCCTCCACATACATATGGCTAGAGGAGATGACCTCCACGCCATAAAATACTTACCCCTCAAGCTTAAAGGGCCAGCCCGGCATTGGCTCAAAAGCCTTCCTGAAAACACAATCGGAAGTTGGGAAGAGCTCGAGGACACTGTCCGAGCAAATTTTCAAGGGACCTATGTCCGCCCTCCGGATGCAGACGATCTTAGTCACATAACTCAACAGCCCGGAGAGTCAGCTCGGCAATTCTGGAATAGATTTCTTACTAAAAAGAATCAGATAGTCGACTGTCCGGACGCTGAAGCCTTAGCGGCTTTCAGGCATAATGTCTGAGACGAATGGCTCGCCAAACACCTCGGCCAAGAAAAGCCAAGAACAATGGCTGCACTAACAAGCCTCATGACCCGCTTTTGCGCAGGAGAGGACAGCTGGTTGGCAAGATGCAGCACCAGTGACCCAAGTACATCTGAAACTAGGGATGGAAACGGAAAACCGCGACGCAATAAGGACCGTCGCCGGACTAAGGAAAAAAGTCCGAAGAGCACGGCAGTCAACGCCGGATTCAAAAGCTCACGACAGAATCAGAAAAAGCCGCCCCTCCAAGATAACAGGGACGACCTATCCAACCTAAACAAAATCTTGGATAGGATATGTCAAATACACAGCACTCCCGGAAAGCCTGCTAACCATACCCACAGAGATTGTTGGGTTTTCAAACAATCCGGCAGACTCAACGCCGAACACAAGGGGCTCGACACACCAAGCGAAGACGAGGACGAACCCCAAAAGCAGAGTACCAGGAAACAAAAGAATTTCCCACAAAAAGTAAAAACAGTAAACTTACTCCACATAACAAAACGTGTGGCGCCCATAAAGGTACGCGCCCCACGGCCTATCCCAAAGGAATCCCGCCACTGGTTGTCAAAACCAATCATCTTCGATCTGGATTATTCTAGAAGTATCAGGAACCTAGGCTGGACTGCCCTGGTACTCGATCCAATAATTGGCAGACTCCAGTTTTCAAATGTCCTTATGGACGGTGGCAGCGGACTCAACCTGATATATCAGGACTCAATCCGCCACATGGGGATCGACCCAAAAAGAATTCGCCACAGCAAAACCTCCTTTCAAGGAGTAACACCAGGTCCGGACACCCATTGCATGGGTTTTCTCCGGCTCGAGGTTATTTTTGGCTCTGCCGATAACTTCTGTCGCGAAAAGCTGACTTTCCACATCGTCCCATTCTCAAGTCGCTACCAAGCACTACTGGGACGCGAAGCTTTCGCCCGCTTTAACGCAATACCGCATTATGCATCTCTTACGCTTAAGATGACCGGTCCACGCGGCATCATCTCCTTAAAGGGGAAGCAGTGAGAACACCTCCCCCAAGCGGAGGATTGTGCGGCCGCTTTAACAGCCCCACAATACAATGGCTTCACCAGCCAGAACATCGGAACAGGTCATTAAGACCACGGACACGGATAGACGAGTCCGGCACAAAAGTATCGTTGATAAAGGCTTAGTGGCCATATACCCCTGCACTAGGGGCTTCACACGTATAAAATAAGAGACAATAAAGCTCAATTTTTCATATTTTACTTTACACTTTGTTTATTTCATATAACTTTTGTTCGGCACGCCCCTTTTTCAACTTAGTTGCTCTCTTTTTATAGATGAACGTCGTGCTGCACCCGTCCAGGATACGGCACAACAGAGACACAGGCGCAGATGTGCAGTAGGGACCCGTTCCAAGGATTCTTTTCAGATTAAGACCCTGCGTAAACCTTTTTTACTGTCTCTTGTTGATACACATCCCCTAGTTCTATGACCAAGGAGGAGGCTGGCATCTTGGCATGTGGCCATGTCAGAATTCTTGCGCGTACCTGGACACTAGGGGCTTATACCTCAGAGCGTTACCTCGCCCGCTCTCATAAAGACCGAATACCTTAGGGAGTGTTCAGCGTCGCGAGTTTGGCCTTATATGCATCAGCTCCGAGTCATGATTTTGGTCAAATGTTGGGTTTCCCGGCTCCTGTGTTCGGCCACCTTACATTCCGCTCTATCGGCTAAGGCGGCACCAGGAGAACTACTGCGATTGTGCCCTGGTTCGGCCAGGCGAGCACCTCAGTACAGAAAGCCGAAAACTGACTATCATGATATGGCGTGAGACTGGTCAACCACTCAATGACTCTCCGGAATCTGTAGGATTCCTCTGCATTAACGAAGGGCCGTTTCCGGGACAGGCACATACGCGCCCCGAATTCGGGCGAGCGCAGTCGCCACCAAGGGCTACCTAAATAGTCCCATTGTCAAGCTCCTATGGCTAAGTGAAAGTGTTAAAGCATTATAGTCCGGTTGCCTAGCTCGCTGCGCTATCACCTCCTTTGTAGGACCAAGACATTGGATTAAGTGTGAAAATGCGCCTTCTGCGAGCACCCCCGCACTATGTGCATGGGGGCTGAAGCCAACGACTGCAATCTTTCAGATTTTGTATATATATATCTTAAAACGGCCGCACAGGAGGTGTTCCACATACTTGAAGGCACAAGTATAAAAGGCTACTACAATTCATCAAAATATTGCTTTATAATTACATATGCTATCAGAACATAGCATCCTTCGAGCACTGCGCCTCTATTACACGAGCGCCTTCAAGGACTTCCTGAAAATAGTGCTCAGAGGGTACTCGGCTTTTGTCCGAATCTCGGGATGCAACAATGGTGGTCTCCATCTCTACCCAGTATGTCTTGACACGGGCAGGAGCCACCCGTGCTCCCTCTATGCATGCTGACCTCTTCATCGCATTAATACGTGGCACCGCGTCAAGGAATTGCTGCACCAAGCTGAAATAACTTTTCGGCTCCGATCTCCCCGGCCACAGATGACCCATGACGTACTTCATGGCGAGTCCGGACAATCTATTCAGTTCGGCCCATTGAGCCAGACGATCGTCCACTGCCAGTGGACGCTCTGGATTCTGGAACTATGACCAGAAAAGCCTTTCCACTTCGTAATCTTCTTGATCTCGAAAGTATTCGGTCGCATCAGCAGCACTCGCTGCCAAATCCAGATAGGTGTCCTCCGCACTCCACATCCGGTCCAACGGAGCAAACTTCGGATCGCAAAACTTCCTCCGCAGCATAAAGGGCTTTCCAGCCGCAATCTGTCCGGCCTGACGCAGCTCCTCCTTCGCAGCTCTCATCGCAGAGCGAGCGTCCTTGGCATCAGCAACGGCCTTCTCTAAGTCTGTCTGTTTCGCCCGGTCTTCTTTCTCAAGAAACTTGCAACGGTCAGCAGCACTTTTTAACTTCACGGCCATCTCGGCCATCTCCTTCTTGCTTCGGTAGTGAGCAGCCTGTTCGGCTCTCAGCTCTTCAAGGGCCTTCTTGGCAGCCGCATCACTTTTCCTGGCTTGTTCCTTAGCTCGGGCAAGTTCTGCCCGAAGACTCTCCACGGCGGGCGCACCATCTGCGTTAAGCACACACATTGTAAGATACTGGCATAAAGCTCCTCTTACCAGATGCCGCCCGAGGAATTGCATACCTTGAGCCTCATCAAGCCGCTCGTTGACGAGCGCGATGTCGGCATCTGCCACGTCAAGTTGCCGCTTTAGTTCGGCAAAATCATCAGTTCGACTCGATTCCAGACACTTTGCCACCTGTATACAAAGGCGACATTTTAGACCTGGGATTATGATCCTCTGCGCGCCGTCAATTTTGACAACGCACAGAGTCTCAGGGGCTACTATCTACACAGGGCGCATCTTGTTTATGCGCAACTGACAAAGAAGTACATTATCAAACGTACCTCGAAACCCGTCAGCAAACTTCTGACGGCCTCATGCAATCCGCTTTCCGCGGACAAAATCCTTCCAATCATCATACCCATCAATGCACGGTGCTCCTCTGAGATAGAAGCTCGCCCCAGCAGAATCATCAGCTCCTCCGACCGCGCATCGGACGGTGCCGGACTCGTCCTATGACCTCCATCGAAGGCCGGACGCGGAGAACCTTGGGGGACATATGGCTACCTTCCACCCCTGCCGGATTCGGAAAAACCCTCCGCGACGACACCTCAGGGTCGCCCGCCTCGCCAGGCGGTACGGCAGGGGGAGGCGTTCCACTCTCCATCATCTCCGGAAGAAGATCCCCCGAAGACGAGCTCTGCTGAGAAGGGTTGAGGTCCGAGCTACAAAGTAAAATTTCGGTTAATCTTCTCAGATAAAAAGCAAGGATTTCTCTCATCCCTCTAAAGGAAAACCTTTCTCTACTTACGGCTCACTGGAGGGCTGATCCCTTTGAGGGCGTAGTTCGGCCAAGGATCTCCCCGGCGTCGGACCCTCTGACGAGGACTTTTTCCCCCGCTTTGAGGCCATGGTCTCCGGGTCGTCAGAGGCGGCCCTCTTCTTCCCCTTAGGAGAGGAATTGTCGGTTCCTCCCTCCGGAGCAGCCTCCTTCGAGGAGGCCATAGTTTCCTTGTCCTCCCCCTCACTTCCCTCCAAAGGCACGATCTTTAACATCCTGACTAGCACGGGATCCGGCCTGGTCTCAGGAAGGGGAGCCAGACACCTGATCAGCTTTGCCTTCGCTATCCACTCCTGTTTAAAAGGACAACTCTTTTAGGGGCGAATTTATGACAATTTAACGGATAGCAAGTCCGGGCACAAGGTCACTTACTTGAGTATCCGGGGGATTGCAGCTTAAACCTGCGTCCTCGGTCAAATCCGGACACATTGCTGTTGGGGAACATAGCAGAAATTCAAAATTTTCCTACGTGTCACCAAGATCTATCTATGGAGAGACCAGCAACGAGGGGAAGGAGAGTGCATCTACATACCCTTGTAGATCGCTAAGCGGAAGCGTTCAAGTGAACGGGGTTGATGGAGTCGTACTCGTCGTGATTCAAATCACCGATGACCAAGTGCCGAACGCACGGCACCTCCGCGTTCAACACACGTGCAGCCCGGTGACGTCTCCCACGCCTTGATCCAGCAAGGAGAGAGGGAGAGGTTGAGGAAGACTCCATCCAGCAGCAGCACAACGGCGTGGTGGTGATGGAGGAGCGTGGCAATCCTGCAGGGCTTCGCCAAGCACCACAGAAGAGGAGGGAGAGAGAGATGCAGGGCTGCACCAACGAGAGATCGAATCGCCATCTTATGGGCAGCCCTATGCCTCATATATATAGGGAAGGGGAGGGGCTGCGCCCCCTCTAGGGTTCCCACCCCTAGGGGGGCGGCAGCCCTAGATGGGGAGCAAGGGGGCGGCCAAGAGGGGATGGGAGAGGGAGGCGCACCAATATGGGCCCTAAGGCCCATATCCCATTAGGGTTTGCCCCCTCTCCATCTCTTAGGCGCATGGGCCTTAGTGGGGCTGGTGCCCTTGGCCCATGTAGGCCAAGGAACACTCCCTACAGCCCATGTGGCCCCCCGGGCTGGTGGCCCCACTTGGTGGACCCCCGGGACCCTCCCGGTGGTCCCGGTACGTTACCGATAAACCCCGAAACTCTTCCGGTGACCAAAACAGGACTTCCCATATATAAATCTTTACCTCCGGACCATTCCGGAACTCCTCGTGACGTCCGGGATCTCATCCGGGACTCCGAAAAACATTCGGTAACCACATACAAACTTCCTTTACAACCCTAGCGTCATCGAACCTTAAGTGTGTAGACCCCACGGGTTCGGGAGACATGCAGACATGACCGAGACGATCTCCGGTCAATAACCAACAGCGGGATCTGGATACCCATGTTGGCTCCCACATGTTCCACGATGATCTCATCGGATGAACCACGATGTCAAGGACTTAATCAATCCCGTATACAATTCCCTTTGTCTATCGGTACGATACTTGCCCGAGATTCGATCGTCGGTATCCCGATACCTTGTTCAATCTCGTCACCGGCAAGTCTCTTTTACTCGTTCCGTAACACATCATCCCGTGATCAACTCCTTGATCACATTGTGCACATTATGATGATGTCCTACCGAGTGGGCCCAGAGATACCTCTCCGTTTACACGGAGTGACAAATCCCAGTCTCGATTCGTGCCAACCCAACAGACACTTTCGGAGATACCTGTAATGTACCTTTATAGCCACCCAGTTACGTTGTGACGTTTGGCACACCCAAAGCACTCCTACGGTATCCGGGAGTTGCACAATCTCATGGTCTAAGGAAATGATACTTGACATTAGAAAAGCTTTAGCATACGAACTACACGATCCAGTGCTATGCTTAGGATTGGGTCTTGTCCATCACATCATTCTCCTAATGATGTGATCCCGTTATCAATGACATCTAATGTCCATGGTCAGGAAACCGTGACCATCTGTTGATCAACGAGCTAGTCAACTAGAGGCTCACTAGGGACATGGTTTTGTCTATGTATCCACACATGTATCTGAGTTTCCTATCAATACAATATAGCATGGATAATAAACGATTATCATGAACAAGGAAATATAATAATAACCAATTTATTATTGCCTCTAGGGCATATTTCAACAGTCTCCCACTTGCACTAGAGTCAATAATCTAGTTCACATCGCCATGTGATTAACACTCACAGGTCACATCGCCATGTGACTAACACCCAAAGAGTTCTGGGTTTGATCATGTTGCTTGTGAGAGAGGTTTTAGTCAACGGGTCTGAACCTTTCAGATCGTGTGTGCTTCACAAATCTCTATGTCATCTCCTAGATGCAGCTACCACATTCTATTTGGAACTATTCCAATAACTGTTCTACTATCGAATCCTTACTACTCAGAATAATTGGATTAGTTGTCTAAAGTTGCATCGGTCGTAAACCCTTTACGACGAACTCTTTTACCACCTCCATAACCGAGAAAATTCCTTAGTCCACTAGTTAACTAAGGATAACTTTGACCCTGTCCTGTGATCCATTCTTAGTGGATCACTCTTGTACCCCTTGACTGACTCATGGCAAGGCACACTTCAGGTGTGGTACACAGCATAGCATACTGTAGAGCCTATGTCTTAAGCATAGGGGACGACCTTCGTCCTTTCTCTCTATTCTGCCGTGGTCGAGCTTTAAGTCTTAACTTCATACCTTACAACTCAGGCAAGAACTCCTTCTTTGACTGATCCATCTTGAACAACTTCAAGATCATGTCAAGGTATGTGCTCATTTGAAAGTACCATTAAGCGTTTTGATCTATCCTTATAGATCTTGATGCTCAATGCTCAAGTAGCTTAATCCAGGTTTTCCATTGAAAACACTTTCCAAATAACCCTATATGCTTTCCAGAAATTCTACGTCATTTCCAATCAACAATATGTTAAAACATATACTCATCAGAAATTCTATAGTGCTCCCACTCACTTCTTTGGAAATACAAGTTTCTCATAAACTTTGTATAAACCCAAAATCTTTGATCATCTCATCAAAGTGTACATTCCAACTCCGAGATGCTCACTCCAGTCCTCAGAAGGATTGTTGGAGCTTTGCATCCTTATTAGCATCTTTTCAGGATTGACAAAACCTTTCGGTTGTATCACATACAACCTTTCCTCAAGAAAATCATCGAGGAAACAATGTTTTGACATCCTATCTGCAAGATTTCATAAATAATGTAGTGACTGCTAATATAATTCCAACAGACTCTTAGCATCGCTACGAGTGAGAAAATCTCACCGTAGTCAACTCCTTGAACTTGTCAGAAAACATCTTAACGACAAGTCGAGCTTTCTTAATGGTGACATTTACCATCATTGTCCGTCTTCCTTTTAAAATCCATCTACACTCAACATCCTTACGACCATCAAGTAGTTCTTCCAAAGTCTACACTTTGTTTCATACATGGATCCTCTCTCGGATTATATGGCCTCAAGCCATTTATCGGAATCCAGGCCCACCATCACTTCTCCATAGCTCATAGGTTCATTGTTGTCTAGCAACATGACTTCCAAGACAGGATTACGTACCACTCTGAAGTAGTACGCATCCTTGTCATCCCACGAGGTTTGGGAGTGACTTGATCCGAAGTCTCATGATCAATATCATAAGCTTCCACTTCAATTGGTGTAGGTGCCACAGGAACAACTCTTTGTGCCCTGCTATACACTAGTTGAAGTGACGGTTCAATAACCTCATCAAGTCTCCACCATCCTCCCACTCAATTCTTTCGAGAGAAACTTTTCCTCGAGAAAGGACCCGATTCTAGAAACAATCCTTCATTGCTTTTGGATATGAGACAGGAGGTATACCCAACTGTTTTTGGGTTGTCCTATGAAGATGCATTTATCCGCTTTGGGTTCGAGCTTATCGGCCTGAAACTTTTCCACATAAGCGTCGCAGCCCCAAACTTTTAAGAAATGACAGCTTAGGTTTCTCTAAACCATAGTTCATACGGTGTCATCTCATCAGAATTACGTGGTGCCCTATTTAAAGTGAATGTGGTTGTCTCTAATGCTTAACCCATAAACTATTGTGGTAATTCGATAAGAGACATCATGGTATGCATCATATCCAATAGGGTGCAGTTATGATGTTCGGACACACCATCACACTATGGTGTTCCAGGCTGTATTAGTTGTGAAACGATTTCCACAATGTCTTAATTTTGTGCCAAACTCGTAATTCAGATATTCATCTCTATGATCATATCATAGATCTTTTATCCTCTTGTCACGACGATCTTTCAACTTCACACTGAAATTACTTGAACCTTTCAATAATTCAGACTCGTGATTCATCAAGTAAATGTACTCAACATCTACTCAAATCATCTGTGAAGAAAGAACATAACGATATCCACTACATGCCTCAGCACTCATTGGACTGCACACATCAAAATGTATTACTTCCAACAATTTGCTTTCTAGTTCCATTTTACTGAAACCGAGGCTTTCAGTCATCTTGCCCATGTGGTATGATTTGCATGCCTCAAGTGATTCAAAATCAAGTGAGTCCAAACAGTCCATTTGCATGGAGTTTCTTCATGCATACACACCAATAGACATGGTTCGCATGTCTCAAACTTTTCAAAAATGAGTGAGTCCAAAGATCCATCAACATGGAGCTTCTTCATGCGTTTTATACCGATATGACTTACGTGGCTGTGCCACAAGTAGGTGGTACTATCATTACTATCTTTTGGCATGAACATGTGTATCACTACGATCGAGATTCAATAAACCATTCATTTTAGGTGTAAGACCATTGAAGGTATTATTCAAATAAACAGAGTAACCATTATTCTCCTTAAATGAATAACCGTATTGCGATAGACATAATCCAATCATGTCTATGCTCAACACAAACACCAATCTCGATGGTAGAAGGAGCGTACGATATTTGATTATATCAACATTGGAAACACTTCCAACACATATCATCACCTCACGTTTAGCTAGTCTCCGTTTATTCCGTAGCTTTTATTTCGAGTTACTAACACTTAGCAACCGAACCGGTATCTAATACCCTGGTGCTACTGGGAGTACTAGTAAAGTACACATCAACACAATGTATATCCAATATACTTCTATCGACCTTGCCAGCCTTCTAATCTACCAAGTATCTAGGGTAATTCTGCTCCAGTGGTTGTTCCCCTTATTACAGAAGCACTTAGTCTCGGGTTTGGGTTCAACCTTGGGTTTCTTCACTAGAGCAGCAGCTGAATTGCCGTGTCATGAAGTATCCCTTCTTGCCCTTGCCCTTCTTGAAACTACTGGTTTCACTAACCATCAACAATTGATGCTCCTTCTTGATTTCTACTTTCGCGGTGTCAAACATCGCGAATATCTCAAGGATCATCATATATGTCCCTGATACATTATAGTTCATCACGAAGCTCTAGCAGCTTGGTGGTAATGACTTCGGAGAAACATCACTATCTTATCTGGAAGATCAACTCCCACTTGATTCAAATGATTGTTGTACTCAGACAATCTGAGCACAAGCTCAACAATTGAGCTTTTCTCCCTTAGTTTGCAGGCTAAGAAAATCGTCGGAGGTCTTATACCTCTTGACGTGGGCACGAGCCTGAAATCCCAATTTCAGCCCTCAAAACATCTCATATGTTTCGCGACGTTTCAAAAACGTCTTCGGTGCCTCAATTCTAAACCGTTTAACTGAACTATCACGTAGTTATCAAAATGTGTATGTCAGATGTTCGCAACATCCATAGACGACGTTCGAGGTTCAGCACACTAAGCGGTGCATTAAGGACATAAGCCTTCTATGAAGCAATGAGGACAATCCTCAGTTTATGAACCTAGTCCGCACAATTGCTACTATCAACTTTCAACTAATTTTTTTTCTAGGAACATATCTAAACAGTAGAACTAAAGCGCGAGCTACGACATAATTTGCAAAATCCTTTTGACTATGTTCAGGATAATTAAGTTCATCTTATGAACTCCCACTCAGATAGACATCCCTCTAGTCATCTAAGTGATTACATGATCCGAGTCAACTAGGCCGTGTCCGATCATCACGTGAGACGGACTAGTCAACATCGGTGAACATCTTCATGTTGATCGTATCTGCCATACGACTCATGCTCGACCTTTCGGTCTTCTGTGTTCGAGGCCATGTCTGTACATGCTAGGCTCGTCAAGTTAACCTAAGTGTTTTGCATGTGTTCCGAGGCCATGTCTGTACATGCTAGGCTCGTCAACACCCGTTGTATATGAACGTATGAATCTAACACCCGATCATCACGTGGTGCTTCGAAACTACGAACTGTCGCAACGGTGCACAGTTAGGGGGAACACTTTCTTGAAATTTTAATGAGGGATCATCTTATTTACTACCGTCGTTCTAAGCAAATAAGATGTATAAACATGATAAACATCACATGCAATCAAATAGTGACATGATATGGCCAATATCATATTGCTCCTTTTGATCTCCATCTTCGGGGCTCCATGATCATCATCGTCACCGGTATGACACCATGATCTCCATCATCATGATCTCCATCATCGTGTCTTCATGAAGTTGTCACGTCATCTATTACTTCTACTACTACAGCTAACGGTTAGCAATAAAAGTAAAGTAATTACATGACGTTTAAGTTGACATGCAGGTCATAAATAAATAAAGACAACTCCTATGGCTCCTGCCGGTTGTCATCGACATGCAAGTCGTGATTCCTATTACAAGAACATGGTCAATCTCATACATCACATATATCATTCATCACATCCTTTGTCCATATCACATCACATAGCATACCCTGCAAAAACAAGTTAGACGTCCTCTAATTGTTGTTTGCATGTTTTACGTGGCTGCTATGGGTTTCTAGCAAGAACGTTTCTTACCTACGCAAAGACCACAACGTGATATGCCAATTGCTATTTACCCTTCATAAGGACCCTTTTCATCGAATCCGATCCGACTAAAGTGGGAGAGACAGACACCCGCTAGCCACCTTATGCAACTAGTGCATGTCAGTCGGTGGAACCAGTCTCACGTAAGAGTACGTGTAAGGTCGGTCCGGGCCGCTTCATCCCACGATGCCGCCGAATCAAGATAAGACTAGTAACGACAAGCATATTGAACAAAATCAACGCCCACAACTACTTTGTGTTCTACTCGTGCATAGAATCTACGCAATAGACCTAGCTCATGATGCCACTGTTGGGGAACGTAGCAGAAATTCAAAATTTTCCTACGTGTCACCAAGATCTATCTATGGAGAGACCAGCAACGAGGGGAATTAGAGTGCATCTACATACCCTTGTAGATCGCTAAGCGGAAGCGTTCAAGTGAATGGGGTTGATGGATTCGTACTCGTCGTGATTCAAATCACCGATGACCAAGTGCCGAACGCACGGCACCTCCGCGTTCAACACACGTGCAGCCCGGTGACGTCTCCCACGCCTTGATCCAGCAAGGAGAGAGGGAGAGGTTGAGGAAGACTCCATCCAGCAGCAGCACAACGGCGTGGTGGTGATGGAGGAGCGTGGCAATCCTGCAGGGCTTCGCCAAGCACCACAGAAGAGGAGGGAGAGAGAGATGCAGGGCTGCACCAACGAGAGATCGAATCGCATCTTATGGGCAGCCCTATGCCTCATATATATAGGGAAGGGGAGGGGCTGCGCCCCCTCTAGGGTTCCCACCCCTAGGGGGGCGGCAGCCCTAGATGGGGAGCAAGGGGGCGGCCAAGAGGGGATGGGAGAGGGAGGCGCACCAATATGGGCCCTAAGGCCCATATCCCATTAGGGTTTGCCCCCTCTCCATCTCTTAGGCGCATGGGCCTTAGTGGGGCTGGTGCCCTTGGCCCATGTAGGCCAAGGAACACTCCCTACAGCCCATGTGCCCCCCCGGGGCTGGTGGCCCCACTTGGTGGACCCCCGGGACCCTCCCGGTGGTCCCGGTACGTTACCGATAAACCCCGAAACTCTTCCGGTGACCAAAACAGGACTTCCCATATATAAATCTTTACCTCCGGACCATTCCGGAACTCCTCGTGACGTCCGGGATCTCATCCGGGACTCCGAACAACATTCGGTAACCACATACAAACTTCCTTTACAACCCTAGCGTCATCGAACCTTAAGTGTGTAGACCCTACGGGTTCGGGAGACATGCAGACATGACCGAGACGTTCTCCGGTCAATAACCAACAGCGGGATCTGGATACCCATGTGGCTCCCACATGTTCCACGATGATCTCATCGGATGAACCACGATGTCAAGGACTTAATCAATCCCGTATTCAATTCCCTTTGTCTAGCGGTACGATACTTGCCCGAGATTCGATCGTCGGTATCCTGATACCTTGTTCAATCTCGTTACCGGCAAGTCTCTTTACTCGTTCCGTAACACATCATCCCGTGATCAACTCCTTGATCACATTGTGCACATTATGATGATGTCCTACCGAGTGGGCCCAGAGATACCTCTCCGTTTACACGGAGTGACAAATCCCAGTCTCGATTCGTGCCAACCCAACAGACACTTTCAGAGATACCTGTAGTGCACCTTTATAGTCACCCAGTTACGTTGTGACGTTTGATACACCCAAAGCACTCCTACGGTATCCGGGAGTTGCACAATCTCATGGTCTAAGGAAATGATACTTGACATTAGAAAAGCTTTAGCATACGAACTACACGATCTAGTGCTATGCTTAGGATTGGGTCTTGTCCATCACATCATTCTCCTAATGATGTGATCCGTTATCAACGACATCCAATGTCCATGGTTAGGAAACCATAACCATCTATTGATCAACGAGCTAGTCAACTAGAGGCTCACTAGGGACATGGTGTTGTCTATGTATCCACACATGTATCTGAGTTTCCTATCAATACAATTATAGCATGGATAATAAACGATTATCATGATACTTGACATTAGAAAAGCTTTAGCATACGAACTACACGATCTAGTGCTATGCTTAGGATTGGGTCTTGTCCATCACATCATTCTCCTAATGATGTGATCCGTTATCAACGACATCCAATGTCCATGGTTAGGAAACCATAACCATCTATTGATCAACGAGCTAGTCAACTAGAGGCTCACTAGGGACATGGTGTTGTCTATGTATCCACACATGTATCTGAGTTTCCTATCAATACAATTATAGCATGGATAATAAACGATTATCATGAACAAGGAAATATAATAATAATCAATTTATTATTGCCTCTAGGGCATATTTCCAACATTGCTTGTGATCCGAAGAACATTTTATACATCTCCATGGGCGTTGCGCCCATAAAATGCTGGAGAGCTCGTGGTCCCTCCGGATTAAACTCCCACAGACGAAGGGACCGACGTTTGTCGGGCAGTGTTCGGCGAATCAACATGACCTGCATCACCTTGACCAGGTTGAGGTCTCTTTCTAAGAGATCCCTAATGCGGCCCTGCAACAAGGGCACATCTTTGGATAACCCCCAATCTAATCCTTTGTTGACCCATGACGCTAGCCGTGGTGGGGGACCCGAGCGAAAGGCAGGAGGCGCCACCCACTTGGTGCTCCTGGGAGCGGTGGTATAGAACCACTCTCGTTGCCACAAGTCGAGCTCCTCTTGAAAGGATCCCTCGGGCCATGGAGCATCGGCATTCTTACTTATGACAGCGCCTCCGCACTCTGCGTGTCGTCCCTCGATCATCTTCGGCTCCACTCGAAAAGTCTTGAGCCATAATCCGAAGTGAGGAGTAACATGGAGGAACACTTCACACACAACGATGAATGAGGAAATGTGGAGGATGGACTCCGGAGCTAAGTCATGAAATTCCAGCCCATAATAGAACATCAGCCCCCTCACGAAGGGATCCATCGGGAAGCCTAACCCCGAAGGAAGTGAGACATGAACACTACGCTCTCACCGGGCTGGGACTGGGAATAGCCTGCCTTTGAGCAGGCAACCTATGCGAAATTTCGGCCGTTAAGAACTTAGCCTCTCTCAACTTTAGCACGTCCTCCTCCGTGACGGAGGAAGGCATCCATCAGCCTTGAAGGTCGAAACCGGACATTGTCGAAGGTCCGAGGCGCCTGGAATCTGGAGCCTAGGGTGTTGGAACTCAAGGCGACGGGCGAACTTGTTTTGAGATTGGACAAAAGGAGTAAGGCCCTAGTCTCTTTATAAGAGGTTGAATACCAGGAGCCCTCCCCGTAACCGTTTGGGACTCGCCTTTAATCGAGAAGACATGCTAAAGGGCACGATTGGGTTACCCACGTCCGTATTGATGAGAATGCCGTAAATAAAGGGGACACGATCTCTGCTTTGACAAGACGTGCCAAGGAAACCGCCTCGCAAAACATGCTGAGGTGGAAGAGTGAAAACGATTCGAATAAAGGCTTGGCCGTAGTGTGATGTCACGCTGCGGAATACGTCAGCAGATTAGATTTGTGTTAATATTATTCTCTCTGTGGCAATACGTGGAAACTTATTTTGCAGAGTCGGACACTACTCTTGGTGTTTACAAACTTTTATGAAGAATTTGGAGGAGGAACCCGCCTTGCAATGCCGAAGACAATCTACGCGCCGGACTCATCGTCATTGAAGCCTGGTTCAGGGGCTACTGAGGGAGTCCTGGATTAGGGGGTGTTCGGGTAGCTGGACTATACCTTCAGCCGGACTCCAGGACTATGAAGATACAAGATTGAAGACTTCGTCCCGTGTCCGGATGGGACTTTCCTTGGCGTGGAAGGCAAGCTTGGCGATGCGGATATTCAAGATCTCCTACCATTGTAACCGACTTTGTGTAACCCTAACCCTATCCGGTGTCTATATAAACTGGAGGGTTTTAGTCCGTAGGACAACTTCATCATACAACAATCATACCATAGGCTAGCTTCTAGGGTTTAGCCTCCTTGATCTCGTGGTAGATCTACTCTTGTACTACCCATATCATCAATATTAATCAAGCAGGACGTAGGGTTTTACCTCCATCAAGAGGGCCCGAACCTGGGTAAAACATCGTGTTCCTTGCCTCCTGTTACCATCCGGCCTAGACGCACAGTTCGGGACCCCCTACCCGAGATCCGCCGGTTTTGACACCGACAAATATCTTGACCTCAACACAAGTGTAGGTGGTTCTCTCTCAGAAAATGTATGTTGGAAGTGTAGGCATGTTCTGATGGCTCTCTCCACAAATGAAGAGTGGGTGGAGGGGTATAAATAGCCTCCACACAAAATCTAACCGTTACACACAAATCACCAAACTTGGTGGGACCGAATCATGAAACTCGGTCAGACCGATTTAGTTCAAAATGTGTCCGTTAGGCATTTCGATGGGACCGATAGAATCGACTCGGTGGGACCGATGTGCTAGGGTTAGGGTCAAGCCTCATCTCGGTTTGACCGATTACACAAACTCGGTGGGACCGATTTGGGTAATAAGCAAAACAGAGAGTTGGCCAAGCAAACTCGGTGGGACCGATTGCATGTCTCGGTGGGACCGAAATTATTGCAATAGGCAACAGAGAGTTTGCAAGCCCATCTCGGTGAGACCGAGATCCCATCGGTGAGACCGAATTGATAAGTGTTTCTGGCACTGGCTATGTCAACTAAACTTAGTGGCGCCTAATATAAAGTTTCGGTGGGGCCGAATTTGACTTTTGGTTTGGGACATATGTGGATATGAGAAAGTAGTTGAGGGCTTTTGGAGCATGTCACTAAGCACTTTGAGCAAGCAAGCCATTAGGCAACACCTAATCCCCTCTTAATAGTTTTGGCTTTCCTATGGACTCAATGTGATCTTGGATCACTAAAATAAAATGTAGAGTCCTGAGCTTTGAGCTTGAGCCAATCCCTTTGTCCTCAGCATCTTGAATGGGTTCCACATCCTCTAGTCCATGCCACTCCATTGTTGAACTTATCTGAAACATACTAGGTAGAAGCATTAGTCCAACAAGAGATATGTTCACATTAATTACCAAAATCACCCAGGGAGCACTTGTGCTTTCAATATTTTAAAGAAATAGTTGCACTCTCATGCTTCACTTATATCTTTTTAAGAGTTGATAATACTAATGGAAATTAGTGCGAGTTATGAATTTGGTCCCAATAAGATAGGTATTCAATAGGGATATAATAAAAACTTTCATGTAGATCACTGAATATGATAAGTTTGATTATTTGCAATAGTTTTGCGATATAAAGGTGGTAATATGTGGGTTGTGCTAGTGAATAATTGTGGTTTGGTAAGAATATTGGTGTCGAGGTTTGTGATTCCTGAAGCATGCACGTATAGTCCCTCATTGTGCTAAGAAGTTAGAGCATGAGTTATTATTGATTGTCTTCCTTATGAGTGGCGGTCGGGGACGAGCAATGGTCTTTCCCTACCAATCTATCCCCCTAGAGGCGTGCGTTGTAGTACTTTGCTTCGAGGGCTAATAAACTTTTGAAATAAATATATGATTTGTTTATGACTAATGTGATTACATGGATTATACGCACTCTCACCTTTCCGCAATTTGCCAGCCTCTTCGGTACCATGCATTGCCCTTTCTCACATTGAGATGTGGTGCAAACATCGCTGGTGCATCCAAACCCCATGATATGTTATGCTCTATCACACATAAGCCTCCTTATATCTTCCTCAAAACAGCCATCATACCTACCTATTATGGCATTTCCATAGCCATTCTGAGATATATTGCCATGCAACTTCCACCATTCCGTTTTATTATGATGCACATTGCTACCTCTTGAGCTTGCGTGTTTTTTCCCTTGAAGAGGAAAGGGTGATGCAGCAAAGTAGAGTAAGTATTTCCCTCAGCTTTTGAGAATCAAGGTATCGTTCCAGTAGGAGACAACGCACAAGCCACCGAATACCTGCACAAACAAACACCAACTTGCACCCAACGCGACAAAGGGGTTGTCAATACCTTCACGGTTATTTGCAAAGTGAGATCTGATATAGATGGATAAACGGTAAAGTAATATTTTTGGTATTTTTGGTTTATAGATCAGAAAGTAAAAGACTGCAAAGAAAGTAAATAGGAAAATAAAATTGTAGATCAGAAACTTATATGATGGAAAATAGACCCGTGGGCCATAGGTTTCACTAGAGGCGTCTCTCAAGATAGAAAATATTACGGTGTGTGAACAAATTACTGCTGAGCAATTGATAGAAAAGCACAAAGTTATGACGATATCTAAGGCAATGATCATGAATATAGGCATCACGTCCGTATCAAGTAGACTGAAACAATTCTGCATGTACTACTATTACTCCACACATCGACTAACTCCTGCCTGCATCAAGAGTATTAAGTTTATAACAGAGTAACGCATTAAGTAAGATGACATGATGTAGCGGGATAGACTCAAGCAATATGATGAAAACCCCATCTTGTTATCCTCGATGGCAACAATACAATACGTGTTGGTTCCCCTTCTGTCACTAGGATCGAGCACCGCAAGATTAAACCCAAAGCAAAGCACTTCTCCCATTGCAAGAAAAACCAATCTAGTTGGCCAAACCTAGTCGATAGTTCGAAGAGACTTGCAAAGATATCAAATCGTGCATAAAAGAATTCAGAGGAGATTCAAATAACATTCATAGATAAGCTGATCATAAATCCACAATTCATCGGATATCGGCAAACACACCGCAAAAAGTATTACATCGAATAGATCTCCAAGAACATCAAGGATAACATGGTATTGAGAATCAAAGACAGAGAAGAAGTAATCTAGCTACTAGCTATGGACCTGTAGGTCTGTGGTAAACTACTCACGCTTCACCGGAGAGGCAATGGTGTTGTTGTAGAAGCCCTCCATGATCGAATCCCCCTCCAGCGGGACGCCAGAAAAGGCCCCTAGATGGGATCTCACGGGTACAGAAGGTTGCGGTGGTGTAAAAGTGGTTCTGTGGCTCCCCTAGAAAGTTTTTGGTATTTGAGAATATACAGGTGGAAGAAATAGGTCTGTGGAGTCACGAGGGGCCCACAAGGGTGGGAGCGCGCCCTCCGTCCTTGTGGGTGCCTCGTGGCTTCCCTGACGTGTACTCCAAGTCCTCTAGATGTCTTATGGTCTAAGATAAATCATCGTGAAAGTTTCATTCTGTTTGGACTCCATTTGGTATTCCTTTTCAGCGAAACTCTAAAACAAGGGAAAAATAGGAACTGGCACTGGGCTCTAGGTTAATAGGTTAGCCCCAAAAATAGTCTAAAATAGCATAATAATGCTTATAAAACATCCAAAACAGATAATATAATAGCATGGAACAATAAAAAATTATAGATACGTTGGAGACGTATCAAGCATCCCAAGCTTAATTCCTGTTCATCCTCGAGTAGGTAAATGATAAAAACTGAATTTTTTATGTGGAATGCTACCTAACATATTTATCAATGTAATTCCCTTTATTGTGGCATGAATGTTCAGATTCGTATGATTCAAAACAAAAGTTTAATATGGACATAAAAACAATAATACTTCAAGCATACTAACAAAATAATTATGTCTTCTCAAAATAACATGGCCAAAGAAAGTTTATCCCTATAAAATTATATAGTCTGGCTATGCTCCATTTTCATCACACAAAATATTCAAATCATGCACAACCCCGATGAAAAGCCAAGCAATTGTTTCATACTTTTGATGTTCTCAAACTTTTTCAACTTTCACACAATACATGAGCGTGAGCCACGGACATAGCACTATGGGTGGAATAGAAGGTGGTTGTGGAGAAGACAAAAAGAAGTAGATAGTCTCACATCAACTAGGTGTATCAACAGGCTATGGAGATGTCCATCAATAGATATTGATGCGGGGCATCCTACTACCATCCCCATGTACACTATGACGAGACCTCGACCTCGAGAATACACCATTGGACACAAGGTGAACTCATTCCTAAGTCTTTTCCCTTTCCAGTCTTCCGAGACATGGTTTCTACCTAATGCAAAGACACTACATGTGCTCAGGAACCAAGGACGCAAGGAGAAGGAACAGGAAGCATCAAGACTTGTGCAGAGTTTCTATCAGGCCCGGACCTTCCGGCCACAGCCCGGAACCTCCGGCCCCCGGACCTTCCGGCCAGGCCCGGACCTTCCGGCCACAGCCCGGAACCTCCGGCCCCCGGACCTTCCGGCCAGGCCCGGACCTTCCGGCCACAGCCCGGAACCTCCGGCCCCCGGACCTTCCGGCCCTCGCCACTCCAAACGATGCCCGAGCGTGGCAACTCTCTGATCAGCCCGGCACCTTGCCCGGACCTTCCGGTCCCTGGACCTTCCGGCTGACCCGGACCTGCCGGCCCCCGGACTCCAGCACCGCTCGTACCGTGCCAACTCTCAGCTTACACCGGAACCCGCCCGGAACTTCCGGAGCCCGGACCTTCCGTCCCTGCCAAGAACTTCCGGCCTGCCTGCGCACAGAGTCTCTGGGCCGAGACCGATGTACCTGTTTCGCCCCTCACTTACCCCTTCATGATCCTAGACTATATATACTCCTCCACCCCCACCATTTTAGGGTTAGCAAAGGTTTAGCTCATGTTTGTGTGAGAGCTTTGCTCATCCACTTGGTTACCTTCTCCACGGAGACTCGAGCTTCCACCGGAGAAGATCCCCCAAGCAGATTCAAGACCCCTTTTAGGGAAGAACTCAAGACCTCCTCAGGGAGAAGATCGGCTACCCTTGTATCATCCTTAGTTGTCTGTGGATCGTGTATATTTCCTTATGTACTCGAGGATCTGGCACATGTGTGACTTATTCGTGTTGTTTTAGTGTTTCCTCTTGTGATTCCCCTTGTGTTTTCCCTCTTTCCCCCCTCGTGTTCCTCGTGTTCTTCGCGGGATCCGCTCCTTTCGTGAAAGATAGGGCGATTAGGGTCTACCCTACATCATCTTGGTATCATGAGCCACGTTGATCACGATTTCGGAGCCTCCCCTCTTTGTTTTCTAGCCTAATTTTGTTGATTTCGTCCTAAAATTCGAAAATCCCCACCAAAAATAGCCCCAATTTTTTTGTGATTTGTTGGTTTGGATGATGTTTTGTTGATTTTGATCCATGGATTCGTTGTGTCTCAAGTGGATCTAGCATTCCCCATATTTTCCCCCATTTCTATCCACGAAATCTTCCCAATTTTGACCCTGAAAATTGAGTTTTTCCGCCCCCATTCTCAGATCTGGAATTTAGGGTTCGTCCCGGAAGAAATTCCACGACCCCCGGAACTTCCGTCCTAGCCCCGGAACTTCCGGGCTAAACAGAAAGTTTACACCAAAAAATCCCCAGACTCCCCGCACTTTTTCCGCGACCCTCGGAACTTCCGGCCACCCCCTGGAACTTCCGGAGCCCGGAACTTCCGGCCTAACCAGAAATTTTCCCCGAAATTTCAGCATCACCCTCCTTCACCGTTTTCATCACAACTTTTCACTCCGAACTCTGATTTGAGTGTTCTTTGGCTCGTTTTGAAGCTATAGACGTGCCCGAGGAGCTCACCTTGGTTTCACCACCTTTTGAAACCATCAAATATTTGGAATTTTGGCATCTTTGCCTAGGCCTTCCACCATATCATCCGCTACACCACCACCGACTTCCGCAACCTAACCAATTTTGTTCCCCATCGCATTAGTGGTTGCTTGAGGAGTGATTTGAGTCTCCTAAGGTGTCTAGGATACTTAGGGACGGTTGCTTCTTCATCAACTACCACCACCACTTCCGCATAGGATTGACCACTATACACTTCCGCCACCCCAACTTAACCCAATTTTGTTTGTGTTGTGAGTTGTGTCTCCTAATGTGTTTAGGCTACTTAGGGACCGTGCTTCTAACTCTGACACCATGTATAGTACACCACCTTACCCTCCATTTCCGCATTGCGTACTCCATAACCCATCATTGACATTCCGCAATTCCATTGAGCTTCCACAAAACCACCACCATATCCCGCTACCACCATTTGACATTTTACATTTGAGATTTTGAGTTCGCGGTTTTTCCGTTTCCTAAGGTGTTTCGGCTACTTAGGGACGAGTATCCATCATCTTGGTATCTCCATCAAGATCACCGCCACTCATCATCGCCACGGACGGTAACCTCCATATCATCTTGGTATCGTGGTATCCCCCCTTTGTATATTCCCTTGCCATTGCATTGATAACCCCTAGCCCATTTTGCGTCACTTGCCTATCGAGACTAGCCATTTGAGTATTGCCGGCAACGTTACTTGTGCACATTAGTGATCTACACCATACATTGCATACATACCTTACCATATCGGTATCATCTTGGTATCATATCATCCTTCGTGCCTCAAGTTTGTTCCCGCATATAAACAATAGCTATCTTGGTTTGTGCATTGTGCAAAAGTGGCCATACAGAAAAACAGAATAAAGCTTTTAAGCAAATAAAAAGAGTGAACAAAGAGCTTGTAAGCAAGTGCCATAGCATCATACCACATTGTCATATAAGATCATCTTGGATCATAACATTGGGAGCCATACATACATAGCATACTTGGGATAGAAAGTTCATACATTTTGCATCTTATAGGTTGTGCACAAGTGTCGTATCCGCCTTTTGAGCAATTGTGCTAGCATCTCTCTTGAGTTGTGCAACACGAGCGTTTTTCGTGGATTCTATATTTTGTGCTCATCCTTGGTTGCACTACCCCATTTATCTATCCGTGTGTGTGTTTCCGTGTGCCACATATTGCTATTGGTCTACTTGTTTCACTTGCAAATATGTGAATCTTTTTCAACATTATTGACTCTTGCTAACATTTTACATCAATTTTTTGTGCCACTATCCTCACCGAGCTCCACCATAAGCCTTATTTGTGTAGGTGTGAGAAACCGACAAGAATTGGTACCAATTGTGCTATTTCCTTGTCCACATTGGAGTGATCATTGATCCACTTTCAACTTCGGTCAAGGTACATTTGGTATTCATTCTTCTCTTTCTACCACTCACATTTTTCTCTTGGAGTGATGGATAGGCAAGGCATTTCATCTCCGGTCTTCCACAACAACGACGGCATGAACAACTACATCACCAAAGCGTCAATCTTGGATCTACAACGACAAATGCAAGGCGCACAATCAAGATTGAGAGAGCACATCGAGAACCTCTCCATTGACATTCGCCACTCTGAAGCAAGGAAAAGGGACTACATCGACAACAAGCTTTCCTCACAAAAGGAGGAGCAAGATGCAAGGATGGAGGAGATTCGGACCTTGTTGATCAACCGTTCTTCCCCTTCATCATCCTCAAGGCGGCAACGTTCAAGTCACAAGTCTTCGGAGCGCAAAAATGATGCAAGCGCAAGACGTCCACATCCACATCTCCATGGCGACCACCATCACGTTCGTGATCCACCTCGTCATGAAGGGCAAGTCACCTCCAAGCAACATGTGCACGACGACGATGAACGACATCTACTACGAGCTCAAGTGCGACAACGCCACCATCAACATGAAGATGCTCAAGATGCACCTACCTACAAGTCCCAACAAGCCCTACTTCACGCCAAGTCCAAACTTCATGACCAAAAGAGAAGACCGCGAGACAAGCACCACCAAGAGCACGCTACGGCTACAACAACCACTTCGGCATCTTCGCCAAGTGCTATCAAGGCATCTTCACCTTCGGACGTACGGCATCTTCGCCTACTTCCCGTGAGTTCACCCACATCGACATCTTCAACAACGAGGCGACCACCTACGAGCGAGGGCGACACTTCCATCTTGGGAATCCCCTCAAGGAAGATGGCCGAGCATGGGACATTCTCTTCGGTCATGGAGACGAGCTACGAGGTGCCACATCATATGGGCCTCCAACAACAAGACAGCGACAAGACGGTCGAGCTAGGGCCATCCCCTTCGACAATGGCGACGAGCACGAACCTCTTCAACAACATGAAGACGGCGCCCATATTGGACTCATACTCCGAGTCAAGCTATGAGACCGCACATGAGACCTCATCTTTGGCCTTAGAGGAGAGTGATTATGTGCCATCTTCGGCATTCATCCATGGCTACGACTACGACATGATTGAGCATGGAGACATTTGCACCTACATCTCTCCGACACCCACATATGACGAGATGCCCCAATTGCCATGTGAGGAGAGCCACCACCACATGAGTGACATAAGTTACTCCACCCTACATGACATTGAGAGCATTTCCTATAAGAGGATGAGTGTGACCACCACTAGCCCCACACTTGAGAGCATGCCACACATCCTATGTGAGGTTGAGAGCCATTTGAGTGACTACACCAACCATACGAGTGAGAGCATCCAAGAGGGAGTGAGTGAGCCTCAACACTTAGTGAGTGAGGTAGTTGATATGGAATGTGAGGCCACTATGATTTCTAACAACTTAACCTCCACTCCGAGTGTGTTTTCTTTGGTGCTAGGTCTCCTACATGACGACATGCCTATCCTCGATGAGTCCATACCTCCAATGGAGACGACGATGGCCATGGTGGAAGAAGATGCACCCCCCACATGGTTCCATCAAGATGAAGATGACCACGACTCGGTCTTCAACACCTCACCTACAACACATGCGCGATGCTCCAAAGGTAACATAGGTGATGGTGTTTCTCTTCTCCCACTAGTGGACTATCTCACCAATGATTGCTTGCATAATGTTGACTCACCTATTCCCATGCTTCATACTAGTGCGAATTCTTCATGTCATGACTTACCTATTTATGATGAATATGATGATGATCATGTTGATTTGCCTAGTTGTGATGCTATGCTCCATAGGATATCATGTGAAAATTCTATTGGTCACATCATGTTTGCCAATCCTTTAAACTTGTCATATGCTATGAGTGAGATCTCACATATTGCATCATTTCAATCTCAACATAGTGACTATGCATGCCCCATTACAATAAATCCCATTTGCACTTATGGCATAGATGACGAGATGATGGTCATTGGCTTTTGTTTTTCTTGTGATGATATTGCCATGCTTCCTTTACATGATTTGCGCAATTCATCTACTATGCCATGCCATGATCGCAATGTTCCAAATATGCATTGTTTTGGATGTTGTCAATATTCTCCAAGTGATGTTTCCATTAATGCTCATGAGGAGACCCCCATAGTTTTCTCATACATATTAGGATATTTTGATGCATTCCATACTTGGCATGATTCCCATAATTGCTTGCACCATATGCATTCCACGCATAACAATGCTCTAGATATTTCCCATGACGCATTACACAATTTGAGTCTCCATTATGCTATACATCACAACAAACCTATCATGATGGATGACATGTTTCTATATCATGCATCTCATTTATTTGAGCATTGGATATTTTGTGCTAACCAACACAAGCATGTGCGCATCATGATGGATGATGTGTACATATATCACGCACACACAATTTTCCCTTTGTCTTTGTTTTGTGTAGGTACTCACGTATACTCGTCAACCTCTCAATCCCAAGAGTTGACGAAAAGAGCTCTTGAGAGCAACGACGATTTGGGATCCCGTGGACTATCCTTACCACCATTCTCTTCGCGCAACAACTACGCGCATCTATTCTACTTGTTTCTCACAGGGCTATGGGCTATATACCTCTTATCGCTTCATGCTCATTTTACCGTGTTCACTTTGCATGCTATGCTTGCTTCTATGCCTTTGCCATGCAATTGTGACCCTTGCTTTCATCTACCCATGATTCATCATTGTGCTACTCCTATGTGTATTTGCATGCTTGGTGGAGATCCTTGTTGCTATTGCCATGTTTATCATGTGCCTCATGCTATTGATGCTATTTTGCTCATATCTTGCCTTCATGCGTGTGTTGTGTCTTGTGCATTATTCATGACTACCATTTGCGCACATGACATACTTGACATGATTCCTTCTAGTACGTTGCATCTTCGCACTACTAGCTTGCTTGCCTTGATTCATATGATTGTTTGCTTTGTCGCATCACCCATGTTCCACTATTACTTGCTTTCTTGGGTTGATGACGTATATGTTCATGCCTCTCACATGATATATTTTGTTCATTGTCGCTTGCCTCCAATTGTTGCATCTATGATTATTGATCTTGGAGACTTGGACACTTTACTTGTGATGCATGCTTGCTTGATTGCGCCTATTGTATTTGGTTGTTCTCGTGTCATATGCCTCCATACTATGAAATGCTCCCTTGTCCTTTCTTATGATGAGCACAATTCATACACTTGTTGGGTATCTTAGCACACGAATGATAGGTTTTGGATCTCCGCTAATCTCATTTGTTTTTCCGAGTGTTTGTCATGTTCTTTCATTTTGAAGGATTCACAAGGCGATACCGTCATGAGACAATTTGGTCATGTGAAGGCATACACGATGTGCAACACCAACATTTGCGAGAATCTCCTAAAGGTGAACTCCTTCCCTTTGATCCATGTCTTCAACTCTGTCCAACTACAAGTCCATCCACAACAACCATTTCCATGGTGATGAGGATCACGATCCGAGGTCGGATCTTTCCCAAGGGAGGGGAGATGATGCGGAGCATCCTACTATCATCCCCATCTACACTAGGACGAGACCTCGACCTCGAGAATACACCATTGGATACAAGGTGAACTCATTCCTAAGTCTTTTCCCTTTCCATTCTTCCGAGACATGGTTGCTACCTAATGCAAACACACTGCATGTGCTCAGGAACCAAGGACGCAAAGCGAAGGAACAGAAAGCATCAAGACTTGTGCAGAGTTTCTGCCAGGCCCGGACCTTCCGGCCGGCCCGGAACCTCCGGCCCTCACCACACTAGACGATGCCCGATCGTGCCAACTCTCCGATCAGCCCGGAACCTTGCCCGGACCTTCCGGCCCCCGGACTCCAGCACCGCTCGCGTCGTGCCAACTCTCGGCTTACACCGGAACCCGCCCGGAACTTCCGGAGCCCAGACCTTTCGTCCCTGCCCGGAACTTCCGGCCTACCTGCGCAGAGTCTCTGGGCTGAGGCCCATGTACCTGTTTTGCCCCTCACTTACCCCTTCATGGCCCTAGACTATATATACTCCTCCACCCCCACCATTTTAGGGTTAGCAAAGGTTTAGCTCATGTTTGTGTGAGAGCTTTGCTCATCCACTTGGTTACCTTCTCCATGGAGACTCGAGCCTCCACCGGAGAAGATCCCCCAAGCGGATTCAAGACCCCTTTTAGGGAAGAACTCAAGACCTCCTCACGGAGAAGACCGGCTACCCTTGTATCGTCCTTAGTTGTCTGTGGATAGTGTATCTTTCCTTATGTACTCGAGGATCTAGCACATGTGTGAATTATTCGTGTTGGTTTAGTGTTTCCTCTTGTGATTCCCTTTGTGTTTTCCCTCTTTCCCCCCTCGTGTTCCTCGTGTTCTTCGCGGCATCTGCTCCTTTCGTGAAAGATCGGCCGATTAGGGTTCTACCCTACATCAGATATCAATGTGAGTGAGTAGGGATTGCCATGCAACGGATGCACTAGAGCTATAAGTTTATGAAAGCTCAGAAAGAAAACTAAGTTGGTGTGCATCCAGCTCGCTTGCTCACAAAGACCTAGGGAAATTTGAGGAAGCCCACCATTGGATTATACAAGCCAAATTCTGTAATGAAAATTCCCACTAGTATATGAAAGTGACAACATAGGTTACTCTCTATTATGAAGATCATGGTGCTACTTTGAAGCACAAGTGTGGTAAAAGTATAGTAGCATTGCCCCTTCTCTCTTTTCCCTAATTTTTTATATTTGGGCCTTCTCTTTTTTTGGCCTCTTTTTTTCGTCCGGAGTCTCATCCCGACTTGTGGGGGAATCATAGTCTCCATCATCCTTTCCTCACATGGGACAATGCTCTAAAAATGAAGATCATCACACTTTTATTTACTTGCAACTCAAGAATTACAACTTGATACTTAGAACAAAATATGACTCTATATGAATGCCTCTGGCGGTGTACCGGGATGTGCAATGAATCAAGAGTGACATGTATGAAAGAATTATGAACGATGGCTTTGCCACAAATACAATGTAAACTACATGATCATGCAAAGAAATGTGACAATGATCGAGTGTGTCATATAAACGGAACGGTGGAAAGTTTCATGGCAATATATCTCGGAATGGCTATGGAAATGCCATA
Organism: Triticum urartu; assembly: GCF_003073215.2. Taxonomy (NCBI): domain Eukaryota; kingdom Viridiplantae; phylum Streptophyta; class Magnoliopsida; order Poales; family Poaceae; genus Triticum; species Triticum urartu. Next base: position 291,281,021 of record NC_053024.1, on the reverse strand, counting down.
ATAGGTCGGTATGGTGGCCGTTTTGAGGAAGGTATATGGTGGGTTTATGGTACTGGCGGAAGTTGCACGGTACAAGAGAGGCTAGCAATGGCAGAAAGGTGAGAGTGCGTATAATCCATGGACTCAACATTAGTCATAAAGAACTCACATACTTATTGCAAACATCTATTAGTCATCGAAACAAAGTACTACATGCATGCTCCTAGGGGGTAGATTGGTAGGAAAAGACCATCGCTCGTCCCCGACCGCCACTCATAAGGAATACAATCAATAAATAAATCATGCTCTGACTTCATCACATAACGGTTCACCACATGTCCATGCTACGGGACTCACAAACCTTAACACAAGTATTTCTCAAATTCACAACTACTCACTAGAATGACCATAATATCACCATCTTTATATCTCAAAACAATCATAAGGAATCAAACTTCTCATAGTATTCAATGCACTTTATATGAAAGTTTTTATCATATCCCTCTTGGATGCCTATCATGTTAGGACTAATTTTATAACCAAAGAAAAATACCATGTTGTTTTAAAGACTCTCAAAATAATATAAGTGAAGTGCGAGAGTTCATCAATTTCTATAAAATAAAACCACCGTCGTTCTCTAAAAGATATAAGTGAAGCACTAGAGCAAATTTGCCTAGCTCAAAAGATATAAGTGAAGCACATAGAGCATTCTAATAAATCATGATTCATGCGTGTCTCTCTCACAAGGTGTGTACAGCAAGGATGATTGTGGCAAACTAAAAAGCAAAGAATCAAATAATACAAGACGCTCAAAGCAATGTGGTGAATAAAAATATAGCCACAAGTAAAGTTATCGATAGACGAAGACGAAAGAGGGGATGCCCTAGGCTCTTGGTTGTCCTTGAATATTACCTTGGGGTGCCTTGGGCATACAAAGCGTAGGCTCTTGCCAATCCTTATTCCATAGTCCATCAAATCCTTACCCAAAACTTGAAAACTTCACAACACAAAACTCAACAGAAAATCTCATAAGCTCCATTAGTATAAGAAAATAAATCAACACTTTTGGTATTGTTGTGAAGTCATTCTTTATTTATATTGGTGCAATATCTACTGTATTCCAACTTTTCCATGGTTTATACCCCCCGATATGTTACGCCCCAAGACCGGTGCTCCAGACGCCTTCCATGTTTTTGAGTTCCGTCATGTGTGTTTTATTTTATTTGTTGCATGTCATCATGGCATCATGAGCATTGCATCCACATTTGTTTTAAAACTTGCTTTCGTTCATCATTGTCATTTCTCCCTTTGCCTTCATCACCTTCTCTCGGAACGCTCTGTCTTCTTTGGCCTTTCGTCTAACCCCTCTTCGCACAATACTCAGACCCCCCCTCTCGCGTGTCCGAAACTCCCCCGGACCCGACCCGCTCAGTCATCACCGATGGGTCCGTATCATCCCCAAACATCTATAAAACATCTCCGTTTTCTTATTTGGTCTACCTAACCTATTTTTCTCGACCGCCCGATTTAAATCGGAGGGTCCGATCTAGCCCTCTTTTGCACCTCCTACTATATATAGACCAACCTCCTAGACATCAACCCTAGATTCTAGCCCTCTTGTCCCATCGCGCCGCCACTGGCCAACCACTCCTCTCCTTCCTCGGGATCCCCTTGCCCGATCTCCCTCGATCACCTCACCCAGCCCACCACCGAAGCCTGCAGCCTCCTCCTCCCACCTTGGGATCATCTCCCGAACAACCCGAGCTCCTCCTACGCCCGAGCCCTCCGGCCTCGAGCTCCGCCATGCCTCCTGCTTCCCCGAGCACCCGCCGCCATGCGCCACCAGCATCAAGCTTCTGCGGCCTCCTCTACTTCATGACGAGATCACAACCTCCTCTCACGACCTCCCGCAGGCCCGTCCCTGTGCCCCCTAGCCTCCTCAAGCCGGAGCTCACCAACCGCCTTGATCTGCCGCAAGGAGCAACACCAGCAGATGAGCTCCGCTCCCGTTCTCTCCTTCCTCCGTCTTCCTGTTCCTCTCCCTTTTCTCTCCTCATAGTCCGGTCTTTGTCTCCCTTCTAAGCAGGAGCAGCCATGGATGTTTTTCCTCAAGCAGCAGCCGCCGCTGCATGGATCTCCGCCACCGGCTGCTTCCACGCGTCGGGTCCTCTCCATCCCCAAGTTCGCCGCCTCGGATCCGGTCGACCCCAAGCTCCTCTGTCGGCCATGACGCACCGCCAGGAGCAGTGCCCACATGCCCCGTTGACCCCTCCAGCCACCCCACTGCCAAGTCAAGCACCGGGTTGCCGCTCACCTGCCTCGCTTGCTTGACCCCGTGCGTGACCAGACGAGCGCGCCCGCTCGGGAGACCGAACAGCCATGCTCCTCTCGAGATGGCCCCTCTCCACGTCGCCCCCGCCCTGGCCTCGAGCCAGTCGGCCCCTCTTGGGCCTCCTCCATCGACCGGGCCAAGAGCCCATGGTGAGCCTCCCAAGTTCCTGTAGCCCCAGCCGCTGCCCTATTCCAGATTCAGCCCATCTCATGTTTTTTCCGTGAACGAATTTGTCTAATTATCCAGAGACTATAGTTTTGCTGAAAAACCCTTGATGTTCATGCATTTAATAACTCATGAACTATGCATCATATGTAAAAACTTTAAACATGTAAACTGCTTAGAATTTTGTCTAGTTTCATAATATGCAACTTTCATCCATGTTTAAAATGATGTTTGATTAAATTTGCTCATATGACATGTTAAAATGGTTTATTTTGTAACTAAATAACCGTAGCTCCAAATTTAATAAACTTTATATGTAAATGGGGTAGAAAAATGCATAGATTAACTTGGTGCACTTTATTTTGATGTTTAACAATATTAAAATATGTTTTAGGGCAGAACAGTACAAAATTCAAATATTGCATATGGGGATTTTTCAGAATTGTTGTTGTTGTTCCCAGCCTCATTTAAACTTGCCATGTTTAGCAACATTTAATATTGTTGAGTAGCATAAACGAGAGTGAACTAAGTAATTGTATGAGGTGTTTCTTCAATACATATGAGCTCCACTTAATTTGTAGTATTATTTGTTCCACTTTGCCATGCCATGCCTCATTAAACCAGACATGCATCATACTTGTTTGTGCATCATGCCATGTTTATGTGATGGTTGTTTACCATGATGCTTCCTTCTTTCCGGTTGCGCTTCTCCTAGATAGTTCCGGTTACCTTGCGATTGTGAGGATCCATTCGACTACGTTGGCTCATCTTCTTCATGGACTCATTCTTCTTCCTAGCGTGTGTAAGGGCATCTAGTGCCCCTTAGTGATTTTGGTGTATTGAAGACTTATAGGTTAAGGGGCTAATGCGTTTGTGAGTGTACATAGGTCTATAAGTCTATGAGGAGTTTGATATTTGCAGAGAAAGTCGACCCCTAATAATGAAGTTCTTCGATTGAAGACTTTGGATTTCTGAAGACTTTCTGAAGACTTTGAAAGTGAAGAAATTGGTGTGACCTTGAAGACTTGGTATTCATTCGAGGAACATGAAGCGTGAAGACTTTTGTTTTCGTAGTTTCATTTTCTCTTTCTTGAGTCATAGGAAACACCGTACTGTTAAAGGGGGTCGAGGAAATACTAAGGAAAAATTTCCATGTGATGCTCAACTCAAAATCCTACACCTATCAATCCCTTCGAGTCAAGCCATTGGAAATCTCATACAGTTCAGTCAATTTCTTCAGAGACAGAGACGAAGTTCTTCTGGTCTCTGAGGAATTTGTTTTGACTGAGGAGTTAGGAATTTGCCAGTGCGGATTGCCTACATAGTGAGGAACATGATAGCCCTGAGGATTTTGCTACTCAAAATTCCGACCGTTGTTGTGCTATGCGCCAGCTATCCCAAAATATCTATCCACCTAACGGTCATATCATTGAAGGGCATTTATGTCTTATCATGTCGGGCTGCTCCCTAGGCTATATATAGCCACCCCCTACAACTACTAGCTGGTTGGCTACTCCGAGAGAAACTGACACTTGTCATTTGAGAGCAACCCATCCTCCGAGGACTTTGAGCGAAAATCATCAAGTGAGGAAAAACCCAAACCCAAACACCTACAAACCCCAAGTGATTGAGCATCACTGAAGAGATTGATCCTGCGTGGATCCAACGCTTGTTACCTTTGAAGACTGTGCTTCTTCCAGACGGTTAGGCGTCATGGTCTAGAACATCCAAGAGGAATTGTGGATCGCCGAGTGACCAAGTTTGTGAAGGTCTGGAAGTCGCATGAAGACTTACCACGAGTGATTGGGCGAGGTCTGTGTGACCTTAGCTCAAGGAGAATATGGTGAGGACTGGGTGTCCTAAGCTGCGTGTTCAGGACTGGGTGCCCGGGACTGTGTGTCCTTGAGTTTAAATACTCAGCCGCTCCAACCAGACGTACAACTGAGACAATAGTTGGAACTGGTCTACCAAATCATTGTCTTCACCAAGCTTACTGGTTCTATTCCCTCAACTCGTTCATTTCCTCATAACTGTGTTGTGTGTTTGTTCATATCTGTGTTTGAAGACTTTGACTGAAGACTTTCTCAATTTCCTCAGTTCAATTTCTTCAGTCTGATTGTCTTCATCATGCGTTATCCTGTGCTTACGCTACCTGTACTCTATGCCTGTCTTCATTCCATCATGATGACCATGCTTGTATTCTGTTATGTTTACTTTTGAGTACTTATTCCGCTACTAGTAGTTCTTCATTAAGGAATTTCCTCACCGGCAAATTCCTCAGTGAAGAATTTCATAAAAATCGCCTATTCACCCCCCCCCCCTCTAGTCGATATAACGCACTTTCAATTGGTATCAGAGCAAGGTACTCCCTTGTTCTGTGTGATTTTGGTTTAACCGCCTGGAGTTTTAGTTATGTCGACCGCAGGTATGAAGAAAGTGACATGCCCCATCTTTGACGGTCACGAGTATCCCAAGTGGAAGGCCATGATGAAGAAGCGCCTCATGGCGATGAACAGCGAGCTGTGGACCGTCACTGAGATTGGTCTGACCGATCTGTGCAAGATGGCGGAAGCTGATGACATTCGCAAGTACACTCTTCTCAACCTCAGGGCGAAGGATGTCATCTGCTCTTGTCTGTCTCAAAATCAGTTCAGGAATATCATGCATCTCGATCATGCGAAGCTCATCTAGGACCGTCTCTCTGAGGTCTATGAAGGTCATCGAACCTGTCATGATCCTTGGTTTGAGGACTTTAAGGAATCTCTCAAAGCGATGACATTCGAACCAGAATCATCATCTTCTGCATCATGCCTTATGGCAAAAGATGCTGGGGTAACTGAATGCTACCTATCCGAGTCTAGTGATGATGAATCTGGTGATGAATTTGGACCCAGTTATGTCAAACTTGCTTCCCTTGCCACTAAACAACAAAGAGCTTTGGAAAAAGTTTACTACATGCTAAATAAGAGCGATGATATGTTGGGTGAAGAAATGGATCAGTCAAAAGCTTTGGCTGAAAGTTTTCAGAGACTTCATACTAAGTATGACACCCTTCAAGATCAACATAACACTCTTTTATCTGATCATGAGAAGCTTTCTTATGAATTTCTTCAAAGAAAGAAAGATCTTGAGAAGCTAAGAGTGAGTTATGAAGATCTTCAGAAGGAGCACAATTCATTACTTGCTCAACAAATCAGCGCTTCTCAGGAAGAATTTTTTCCTCCATGCTTGAAGTGCATTGAACGTGAATCTGCTAATTCTTCACCTGAATGTTCAAATGCTGCTAATGTTTCAAATTCTTCACATGCCTCTTCTATCACTAATTCCTCATCTCTGGACATTGCTAGTATCACTAATGATGCAGGGTTGAAGGAATTGTACATGACAGGCATGTACAAAAGCCTTAAAGGGCATCAGACTCTTTCTGATGTGCTTAAAAAGCAGATCCTCAACAGGAACCCTAGGAAAGAGGGTATTGCCTTTGAGAGGAAACTCAATGCTGATGGTACATATTGGAAGCCTAAGCAGTACCCCAAAACTACATGGGTTGCTGCAAAGGGACCTCTAGTTGATCCATCTAACTTATCTGGATTTGCATGTGAATCTCCTCATTCTGATGATGAGTCATTTGACTCCAACTATATACTGTTGAAAAATCAGAATGGTGAAGTATTTGCTAGATATGTTGGCACTAACTGCAGGAACGGTTCCCCTATGAAGAAAATCTGGGTTCCCAAAGGATGCCTTGAAAATCTTCAGGTGAACGTCATCATGACGCCACCTGTGAAGAATAGGAACCCCAGATCAAATTCCTCATATGGATCAAATTCTTCATATGGATCCAAGTCCTCATACGGAGCAAACTCCTCACATGGATCATATTCCTCAAAAGGATCAAAATCCTCATATGAACATCATCGTGCTAACCCGTCTGTTTCGCAGGGAAGATCTAAGGATTATGGATATGTGCATTATTCTTCAAATCATTATGTCCATAAGTCCTCGAAGAATTTCTATGCATACTCTTATGCTTACTCTAACCCCTCTTATGTGAAACGAAATGGATTGGCTTCTATGCCATCCTTCTCATATGGAGCTCGCAGAATGATGAACTCTTTGCCACCCCTTCAGATGTGGGTGGTGAAGAAAAAGAACTAATCTCTTCTGCAGGGTCAGGTCTCCAGACGTACGTAATCGTCTGAAGAATTTGCTGGAGACCCGAGTATGCCTGATAGGACGCAGGCTAATCATGAAGAAATGAACTTTCATTTCTCACGTCCTCATATTGCTTTATCTGCTCTTTTGTTTGATGAAATTGATCTGATGAATTGATGTCATATTCTTCACTGATGAAGTATATGAGTTTGTAAGCTGCACTAATTCATCTGCAGGATGATCAACCCAAAGCCACTTGGTGGGTCCTCGATAGTGGATGTACAAATCACATGACTGGTGACAAGAATCTATTGATGGATGCTCCATTATCTCCGTCGCATCTGAAGCATATCATCTTTGCTGACAAAGGCAAAAGTCAGGTATTGGGTCTAGGTAAGGTTGCGATCAGAAAGGATCGACACATGGACAAAGTCATGCTTGTTGAGTCCTTAGGATACAACCTTATGTCTGTCTCAATGCTTTGTGATCTTGATATGGTTGTTTTCTTTGGCAAGTACCGTTGTGTTGTGGTTATGGAAGCTGACAATTCCAAAGTCTTCGAAGGCTTTAGGAGAGGAGACTTGTATATTGTTGATTTCTCTACAGGACCACAACCAGCCGTGTGCTTACTTGCAAAAGCTTCAGAAGGCTGGCTCTGGCATCGATGACTTGGTCATGCAGGCATGAAGAATTTGCACACGCTTGCAAAGAAGAAGCATGTCATTGGCATTGAAAATGTCAAATTCCTCAAGGATCACCTATGTGGAGCCTGTGAAGCTGGGAAGATGACAAATGCCAAGCATCCAGTGAAGACTATCATGACCACTACTCGCCCATTTGAATTGCTTCACATGGATCTCTTTGGTCCTAATCATTATTCTGCTGTTTCAAATGAAGCATCTCAATATGGCTTTGTTATTGTTGATGATTACTCTCGTTATACATGGGTACACCTTTTTACTTACAAACATGAAGTGCAGGAAGTCTTCAAACGATTTTCCTTGAGGGATTCAACCAACTTTGGTGTGAAGATCAAGCACATCAGAAGTGACAATGGCACCGAGTTCAAGAATTCTGGTCTCGATGACTATCTTGATGAACTTGGTATTACTCATGAGTTATCTGCTCCTTATACTCCTCAGCAGAACGGCGTCGTGGAGCGTAAGAACATGACTCTTGCTGAGATGGCTCGCACTATGCTTGATGAATACAAAACGCCTCGTCATTTCTGGACTGAGGCAATTGATACTGCGTGCCACATCATCAACAGAGTATATCTTCACAAATTCTTCAAGAAGACTGCCTATGAACTCCGCACTGATAAGAAACCCAATGTAAGTTATTTCAAAGTCTTCGGTGCTAAATATTGGATTAGGGATCCTCATCACAACTCAAAATTTGCACTGAAAGCACATGAAGGTTTTATGCTTGGTTACGGAAAGGAGTCGCACACCTACAGAGTCTTCAACAACGTTCTTCACAAGGTTGTTGAAACTGTAGATGTGCGGTTCGATGAAACTAATGGCTCGCAAAGAGAGCACCTACCTACTGTGATAGATGAACCAGCACCTGAGGAAACAATCAAGTTCAAGGCTACTGAGGATGTCATTCCTACTGAAGAATCTGCTGAAGAATTCATTCCAGAACATGAAGAACGTCGAGCTAATGCACCTGAAGAAAATGTTGATCAAACTCTTCAACGACAACCATCTCATCCTCGCATTGCAAAAGAAGTGCAAGTTGAAAAGATCATCAATGACATCAAAGCTCCAGGTCCTCTCACATGCTCAAAAGCTTCACATTTATCTAACTTTTGTGGGCACTATGCTTTTGTCTCTATTACAGAGCCTGCTAAGGTAGATGAAGCATTTCTGGAGCCTGAGTGGATTCAGGCCATGCAAGAAGAATTACATCAGTTCGAGCTCAATAATGTCTGGGAACTGGTCAAACGTCCAGATCCTCGCAAGCACAATATCATCGGCACAAAGTAGATCTACCGCAACAAGCAAGATGAAAATGGCCTTATGGTGAGGAATAAGGCACGGCTCGTAGCTCAAGGCTACACACAGGTTGAAGGAATTGATTTCGATGAAACTTTTGCACCTGTTGCTAGACTTGAGGCTATTCGCATATTACTTGCTTATGCTAACCATCATGATATCACTTTATATCAAATGGATGTGAAAAGTGCATTCCTCAATGGTAAGCTTGAGGAAGAAGTATATGTTGCTCAACCCCTAGGTTTTGAAGATCCAAAGAATCCTGACAAAGTCTTCAAACTCAACAAGGCCCTCTATGGCCTCAAGCAGGCCCCACGGGTGTGGTATGATACCTTGAAGGAATTCCTCATGAAGAAAGGCTTCAAACCCGGTTCACTCGACCCTACTCTTTTCACTAAATCTTATGATGGTGAATTGTTTGTGTGCCAAATATATGTTGATGATATTATCTTTGGCTGTACTGACCAACGTTATCTTTGGCTGTACTGACCAACGTTATAGTGATGAATTTGCCTATATGATGAGTGAAGAATATCAAATGTCTATGATGGGAGAGTTAAAATTCTTCTTAGGTCTTCAAATTCGTCAACAACACAATGGCATATTCATATCTCAAGAGAAATACCTCAAGGATGTACTGAGGAAATTTGGCATGAAAGATTGCAAAGGCGTCAAAATTCCTATGCCCACAAATGGCCATCTGTGCATTGATGAAAATGGTATCGACTTCGATCATAAGGTATACCGCTCCATGATTGGCTCTTTTTATTGTACTTATGTGCATCTAGGCTAGATATAATGCTTAGTGTTTGCATGTGTGCCCGATTTCAAGCTACACCGAAGGAATCACACCATAAGGATGTGAAGCATATTCTTCGATATCTAGCTCACACATCAACACTTGGATTATGGTACCCCAAGGGCTCAGCTTTTGATCTCATTGGATATTCTGACTCTGACTATGCTGGTGATCGTGTGGACCGCAAGTCAACATCTGGTACATGTCATTTCCTCGGACGATCTTTGGTCTGTTGGTCCTCAAAGAAACAGAACTGTGTATCACTATCTACTGCTGAAGCTGAGTATATTGCCGCTGGTTCTTGCTGTGCTCAATTGCTATGGATGAAGCAAACTCTCAAGGACTACGGCGTCAACATGAAGAATGTGCCTCTCTTCTGTGACAATGAGAGTGCCATCAAGATTGCTCACAACCCAATTCAGCACTCGAAGACAAAGCACATTCAGATTCGTCATCATTTTCTTCGTGATCATGTGTTGAAGGGCGACATTTCTATTGAGCATGTGAAGACTGAAGAATAGCTAGCCAATATCTTCACAAAACCCTTGGATGAGAAGAGATTTAGCAAGTTGCGGTGTGAGCTAAATATCCTAGAATCTTTGAATGTTCTTTGAAAAGGACACTCATCCTAACACTTATGCAAAATTGATGACTTAGATGTGCAACACATGAAGAAACGTTTTTCTTCAATCAATGAAGAATAACACTCTTAGTGTGAAGAAATTAACGAAGAATTTGACTCTCAGAACCCTACGATGATTGTACGCGGTGTCTGAAATAATCATTCTTATACGATGGGTCACGCCACCACCAAAAGTTGAAATTCCTCAATTGTTCATATTCTTCAACTTTGCATTGTCTTCACTGCTTCCGTCATTTTTCTTCATTGGCTATATATATATATATATATATATATATATATATATATGAGTTTATGTCCTCTACAGCATTCACTTATTGTTAATTCTTCAAGTTGGTTTCTCTGCTAAGTGAATGTGATCGGACCAGTCCCCTCTATGCTATACTCAACCCAGTCTATTCACAAATTCTTCATGTGCGTTCTATTTGAAACTCGTTCAAAATCTTCACTGCGTCCTTGTCAGCTGAAGAAATTGCGAACGGAACTTTAAAACCTATCTTATCTAAATTTTTGGCTTTGCCGCTCAAACCGTTCTGCATCCCACGATATACTTATCCACTCACCCACGATCTAACACGATCTCCACTTCTCACTACGTGGGTGACACATGCCATGCGAATGAGAAGGGTCAGGGGCACGTTCGTCCAATTTCTTCGAGCGAGAAGTTTTTCACCGTGGCTATAAATACCCCTCCTTCCCTTCCTCACTTCTTTTACTCCGCTCGACCTCTCTCCAGCTCGAGCTTCTCAAACCCTAGCGCCGCCGCTACTTCATCACCGCCGGTGAGGAAGAGCTTCACTGCCTCGACCTCGTCGCTGACGTACTCGCGCCGACCGCGGAAATTTTCACTCTGCCGCCGCTATAGTCGTCTTCCTCCGCCGAGTTAGGGCGTGGAAGATCTACACAGACGAACTTCATCTCTACACCTCACTGTTCGTCGTGTTCTTCGTCCAGGGTAATTAAAAGTTACTTTTACTGCCCTTGTTGAATCGAATGATTATCTACAAAATCTTCAAAGATGTTTTTCTTCATATCTTCACACACTAAACACCTCACAAGTCATCTGTTCTTGATTCGTTTCTCTAAGCATCATTTTTCTTCAAGATTCCTCAATTGTGTGGATCTTCGATCTATACAACTCTGGAACCTAAGACAAAGAATGCTTAGTGAAATTGTTCAAGACTCATCTGGTCAAATTCCTCAAACTTGTTCTTTTTGAAAAACCCTCTGAGAACGCATATGACCTCTCCAAATTCCTCGCAACTATACTCTGTTCACAGGTACACCTGTCAGCTATTGAATCACTAGGTTCTCATCAACTTAACTCATTTGCAGCGTTCCTCGAAGAAAAGTTGCATACTTCTTCAGAGAATTCAATTGTCCAAATTCCTCAACTGAAGAAAATGGCTGACGGTAAGAAGCCACAGAAGGGAGGAAAGAGGCCTGAGGTCAATACAGCGTTTGAGATCCTTGATGAAATATATGCTGGGTACTACACACCTACTAAGAAAACCAAGAATGAGCGCAAGGTGCGCATTCAGAAGATAGAGAGGAGATGGGCTAGAGAGTGGAGGGAGTACAGATATGTCACTCCCAAGTACATGAAGAAATTCACACTCAATCCTCCATGCCCAAGACCTCCATTGGCACCTGGCCAAATAGCTGATCCCACCAGCCTTAAGTGTGGTGAGGACTATCCTGACGAATGGGCCAAGCGCCAAGCCAAGTTGCCTAAGCAAGCCAGAGAAGCAGTGAGGAAATTCAATGAAGACTCTGCTGCTGGTGCTGCCTTTGCAGAGGCCTCTGCTGTCAAGCCGAAGAAGGCTATGTCAAAGAAGCCTGCGCGTAAGCCAAGTGCTTAACCAACAGTGCCCTCAAGGCCAAGTTCCTCAGCAATGCCCTCACGGCCAGAATCCTCAAAGCCCTCACGGCCAATTCCTCATGCTACTCCTGCTCCCTCAAAATCCTCAGCTCCTCCAAAGTCCTCAGCACCTGTGCATCTTGCCTCGTGCCAAAGGACTGCAGGCATGTCCATTGCCTCAAGAGCTTCAGCTAGTTCCTCAGCTGCACCAACTTCCTCAACGGGACCCTCTCTACTCAAGACGAAGGCCACTGCTGGACGAGGTCCTCGTCCTATTCCTCAGAAGAAGCAAGTTGCCTTCCAAGTGTCATCTGATGAAGACAAAGCGGATGATGATGAACTTGCGGAAATCATCAGAGACAGGCAAGTCAGGGCCGTTAGAGCCAAGGGAAATAATGTACCACTGCTTTTGGATCCCAAGTTGATCCTCGAATACATTGATGTTTGGCACAAGGACCCCAACACTCCCATGCCTGATTTCAAGCTGACTCATTGTCAAAGTCACATGCTGACTCACTTCATACAAGAAGAGAAATGGAAATTTGAACAGGGGAGGAGAGTGAAGAAAGCGCAGTACAAGAAAGAGCGCTTTCTGAAGCAAAACGTTCTGAAGCTTTCACCTGACGAACTTGTTGCTCTCCAATCAGAAATCAAGAAACTGAGTGATGAATTTGATCGCTATTATGCTGACTGGCTGGGAGCCAAAGTCAGATTTGTAAAGATAATAGAATAGTTCACCTCCAATGTTGCAGCCCCAACGCAACAGGAAATTCCTCAGGCTGAAGCATCTGCTCAGCCTACTGAAGAAAATGCCAGCACCGCTGATGACAATCAGGCTGTTGAAGAAAACGTGAGTTCCAGGGCTGATGACTGCATTCCAGCCGCTGAAGAAATTGCCAGGGCATCCACTAGTGGTGCTCCTGAAGAAACTGAAGAAATCAGGGCAACTGCATCAGCTGTGCCTGAAGAAAATGAAGAAAAGCAACCAGATTCCTCAGCTGCTCCTGCGCCAACTTCAACTCCAATCCTTCCATCTGCATCAGATGTGAAGAAGACCAAGGATGCAGAGCGTGCTGCAGTGAAGAAAAGGAAATCATCAGCTGCTTCAGATTCTTCAGCTCCGAAGAAGATGAAGCCTATGACAAGTTCATTTGCTAATCCCATCGATGATGTTCCCATCTCAACCAGGCCAACAAAGGACCTTGTTCCTTTTGATGAAGAATATGTGATCCCCAGCGGATCTGATGAAGAAACTCCTTCTGCTGCTTCGTCTGAGCAGTTGGATGAAGAAATTGAAGTGGATGTGATCCCTTCAACACATGTCATCTCCTCGCCCATGCCTCAGTTCACAGCTGAAAAGGCTGGCGTTGAAGAAATGGAAGATGAAGATGTGGACGTTGGCTGCTCCACACCAGTAATGAGTGATGAATTTTGGGAAAGTCAGCATCCAAACTCTCCAATGTTCACACCGTTGCAGCAAATACCTCAGTCGCCTACACAAACTGTTCAAATGGGCTCTGAAGAAACTCACCCCACTTCATCTGTACATGAGGAAATTCTAGCCACTAGCGCTGAAGAACCTGCTGCTGCTGAACAACTAAAGACGCAGACTACCACTGAAGAGGAACCAGAAATTCCTCAGCCTAAAGAACCTAAGATTGCGATTCCTGAGGTCATGATGCAACTCACTGACACTCCTCTGCCCAAGCCAAAGGATCCATTCTCATGCAAGCAAAAGTTCAAGGCTGATGACTTCTTCGGCGAGCATGTATTCTTCGAAGACTACAACCCCCATAACTCTGCTCGCATTAGGAAGAGGCGTTTCTGGACTGCTAGTCAAGCAAATTTCTATTCCTCAGTAGTGTTCAACAAAGAGAAAATCTTCTACCATGAGCACATTCCTCACATGGATATGGAATCTCTACCGTGCTTCACACCAGTCCTCAGTGTTCTTCACGACGCTGGACTGTTAAACTTTTGCTCTGACATCTGCGATTGGAATGAAGAACTGATTCTTCAATTTTATGCAACGCTGCACATCACAGGAGATGCTGAAGATGTGAATTCATGGGTGCTGGACTGGATGTCTGAAAACACTCACTACACTGCACCAGCCTCTGAATTGCTTCGTGCCTTACCACTCAGTCCTCCCCTTGAAGAAGCTCATTGCATCTACAGTGAACCTGAGCTTACAAATCATTACATGTAGGTGCTGATGAAACCTTTGAAGCCAGGTCAAGCACCAAGAACCAAATTCCTCGTGAAGGAATTGCTTTATGTGCCCAGAACTGTCTATCATATTCTTACGAGGACAATGAGTCCTATCAAAGGCCACGACTCATCTGATGAGGACATTGTTGGCATCATGAAGAATCTGGTATTCAACATCGTTCATGGCATTCCTGTCAACTATCACGATTTCTTCATGAGGACTCTGGCAAATGTTGCACTGTCTCTGTTTGAGCTGAAGCCTTATGCACCTTGGATTATGAGATTCCTCAGGACAAGGTCTTCACTCAACTACAAAGCTGATTTTTAGAATCACCTCAGCTACTTGCCCCCAATTGAAGTTCTCAAGCAGACCTATTCCTTAGTTGATGGAAAGGGCAAAGCACCAGCTGTAATAGATGAAGGCATTCATCCATTGGATGGTCAATTTCGCAAAGCTGCTTCTTATTCCACCAATGATGACTCTGCCACACATGACTCTGCCAATGCACCCAAGTCCACTCCTCAAGCCACTGCTCCGCGCATGATGACTGACTGTGAACTTCTGCTTAGTCTTCACCAGAAGGTGGATCGAAATCACAAATGGGTTAAGCGTCAGTTTGGTTCATTTCTTCACAACATGACTGCTACACACAATGCAATGAAGAAAAACCATTACTACCTCCATCAAGTCTTCGGTCGCACCTGGGCAATCCTGTCACATCTATATGGTGAAGACGATCTGAAGAAAATGGGTCTCAATGAACATTTTGACTGGTCTACACCTCCACCGAAGAAATTCAAGAAGGTCAAGGTTCCTTCTCTGGTGGCCAGCTCATATTCTTCATCGTGCGACACTGATGAAAATGAAGACTTGGACGACACTGCGGCAGGCCCTACTACAACAAACAACCCCAACAACACTGGCGCTCCTTCATCAACTTGATATTCTTCAGGGGCGTTAGTCCTCATATTCGATCCTTTTGGTCATTTGATGACAAAGGGGGAGAATTTTGAGTTAGTCTTCAAGCGGGTCTTTCTATAATGGGCGTTTTTTTGTTAAGTTACAACTCTCGTTCTTCTGAGACTTTATTGGATCGAGTTGTAAACTTAAACCTGATGGTGCTCTGATACTTTTGATATGTTTTTCTGCATGCTTATTCCTCATATATTATAATGCACGCATGTTGAATTACATCAGTCACCATATTTCATCATGCATTTCAAATTCTTCATTATGATATGTCAAATGCGTGTATGAATTACAAGATATAGGGGGAGATCTCCATGATTCAACTCTTCAAGTGTGCATTGCTTCAAAAGCAAATTCCTCACTATGCACATCTTCAGGGGGAGTTCTTCTATATCTTGCAATCAAATTCCTCAATATCAGTATTTACACTTCATATGTTTATCCCTGTTGAAAACTTAACCTATATTGTCATCAATCACCAAAAAGGGGGAGATTGTAAGTGCATCTAGTGCCCCTTAGTGATTTTGGTGTATTGAAGACTTATAGGTTAAGAGACTAATGCATTTGTGAGTGTACACAGGTCTATAAGTCTATGAGGAGTTTGATATTTACAGAGAAAGTCGACCCCTAAAAATGAAATTCTTCGACTGAAGACTTTGGATTTCTGAAGACTTTCTGAAGACTTAGAAAGTGAAGAAATTGGTGTAACCTTGAAGACTTGGTATTCATTCGAGGAACATGAAGCGTGAAGACTTTTGTTTTCGTAGTTTCATTTTCTCTTTCTTGAGTCATAGGAAACACCGTACTGCTAAAGGGGGTCGAGGAAATACTAAGAAAAATTTTCCATGTGATGCTCAACTCAAAATCCTACACCTACCAATCCCTTCAAGTGAAGCCATTGGAAATCTCATACAATTCAGTCAATTTGTTCAGTGACAGAGACGAAGTTCTTCTAGTCTCTGAGGAATTTGTTTTGACTGAGGAGTTAGGAATTTGCCAGTGCGGATTGCCTACATAGTGAGGAACATGATAGCCCTGAGGATTTTGCTACTCAAAATTCCGACCGTTGCTGTGCTATGCGCCGGCTGTCCCAAAATATCTATCCACCTAACAGTCATATCATTGAAGGGCATTTATGCCTTATCATGTCGGGCTGCTCCCTAGGCTATATATAGCCGCCCCCTACAACCACTAGCTGGTTGGCTGCTCTGAGAGAAACTGACACTTGTCATTTGAGAGCAACCCATCCTCTGAGGACTTTGAGCGAAAATCATCAAGTGAGGAAAAACCCAAACCCAAACACCTACAAACCCCAAGTTATTGAGCATCACTGAAGAGATTGATCCTGCGTGGATCCGACGCTTGTTACCTTTGAAGACTGTGCTACTTCCAGACGGTTAGGCATCATGGTCTAGAGCATCCAAGAGGAATTGTGGATCGCCGAGTGACCAAGATTGTGAAGGTTTGGAAGTCGCCTGAAGACTTACCACGAGTGATTGGGCGAGGTCTGTGTGACCTTAGCTCAAGGAGAATACGGTGAGGACTGGGTGTCCTGAGCTGCGTGTTCAGGACTGGGTGTCCGGGACTGTGTGTCCTCGAGTTTAAATACTCAGCCGCTCCAACCAGGCGTACAACTGAGACAGCAGTTGGAACTGGTCTACCAAATCATTGTCTTCACCAAGCTTACTGGTTCTATTCCCTCGACTCGTTCATTTTCTCATAACTGTGTTGTGTGTTTGTTCATATCTGTGTTTGAAGACTTTGACTGAAGACTTTCTCAATTTCCTCGGTTCAATTTCTTCAGTCTGATTGTCTTCATCCTGCGTTATCCTGTGCTTACGCTACCTATACTCTGTGCCTGTCTTCATTCCATCATGATGACCATGCTTGTATTCTGTTATGTTTACTTTTGAGTACTTATTCGCTGCTAGTAGTTCTTCATTAAGGAATTTCCTCACCGGCAAATTCCTCAGTGAAGAACTTCATAAAAATCGCCTATTCACCCTCCCCCCTCTAGTCGATATAACGCACTTTCAGCGTGATTTCAGGAAAGATGACCGTCACCTTGGATCTCACTACTATCTTTGCTGTGCTAGTTGTTTCGATGCTATTGCTATGTCGCGCTACCTACCACTTGTTTATCAAGCCTCCCAAATTGCCATTATAGCCTCTAACCTTTTTACCCTTCCTAGAAAACCGTTGTTTGGCTATGTTACCGCTTTGCTCAACCCCTCTTATAGCATTGCTAGTTGCAGGTGCAGTTGCAAGTCATTCCATGTTGGTACATGGATATCATGGATATCATGGGATATCATAATATCTCTTATTTAATTAATGCACATATATACTTAGTAAAGGGTGCAAGGCTCGGCCTTATGCCTGGTGTTTTGTTCCACTCTTGCCGCCCTAGTTTCCGTCATACTGGTGTTACGTTCCTTGATTTTGCGTCCCTAACACGATGAGGGGTATGGGACCCTCTTGACGTTTCGCTTTGAATAAAACTCTTCCAGCAAGGCCCAACATTGGTTTTAACATTTGCCATAATAATACTTGAACCTAATAATTAATTGGCATAGGGCATCATGAACCCGAGGATTTTTCTACATATATGGGGGGCAGTGTTGATGGTGTTGGTCCCAAACGGGCAAACTGCGGGGCCGCCTCAGGGAAACTCGAGGTATTTGGTATAACTGTAGGCTGACCCATCCGGTGTACCCTGAGAACAAGACCGTGCAACTCCTATCAGGCTAGGTCGGTGCATCGGGAGGTCTTGCTGGACTTGTTTTACCATTGTCGAAATGTCTTGTGCACTGGGATTTCGAGTCTGATCGGATGTCTCGCGATGGAGGATTGTCTCCATGGATCATGAGCTTGAAATGGGCTAAGTTGGGACACCCCTGCAGGGTTTAAACTTTCGAGAGCCATGCTTATGTGGCAGATGGGTATTTGTTAATATCCGGTTGTAGAAGACTTGAAGTAAACTCTGTTAAAATATACCAACCGCGTTGCGTAACCGTGATTGTCTCTTTTCGGGGAAGTTCGAGAGGAGAAGACGGTTGGGTTATGTTTGAACAAGATCACTTATTGATCAGTACTAGTTTGCGAACGCTTGCGTAGTTTCTCATCTCACTCTTGTACTCGTAAGTTAGCCACCATACTTTGCTTAGCTGCTGCTGCAACCTCACCACTTATCCTTTCCATACCCATTAAGCTTTGCTAGTATTGATACCCATGGTAATGGGATTGCTGAGTCCTCGTGGCTCACAGTTACTACACCAACAGTTGCAGGTACAAGTATTGCGATGATCATGACGTGAGAGCGACGTTAGCTTGTGTTGGAGTTCTTTTGCTTCTTCTTTGTTCAGGGGATAGGTTCCTAGTCGGCAGCCTGGGCTAGCGGGGTGGATGTCGTTTGAGCTTCTGTTTGTGTTTCATCCATAGTCAGATGTTGTTCTATGTATGATGTATTGATGTACTCTTGTGGCATTGTATGCCTTTTGTATGTATCCCAAACATTATGTAATGGTACAATGTAATGATATCCACCTTGCAAAAGCATGTCAATATGCGGTTCCATCCTTGGTGGGACCTTCGAGTCCCTTTAGGATAGTGTCACATATTGGGCGTGACAAGTTGGTATCAGAGCCTCATCCGACCATAGGAGCCCCTTGATTGATCGCTGGCGTTGTTGAGTCTAGAACAAATCTTTTTGTGTCTTAGTAATATATCTATCGGAGAGTAGGATTTCTTTTTACTCCTCGGACCCCTTCATCGCTCTAGTGAGGACTCCTGACGTAGATGTTTTGACTTCCCTCTCCTCTTTTTCACTCAAATTTTTTTTAGGATCACGCGGGTATTGTTGGATCGTTCCGATATTCTTGTGATGAGAACATTGTTCTTGGTGCCTCCTGACATTTAGGGGTTGTGGCAGTGTCCCGGGGAGTTGAGCTCCGAGGTGTTGTCATCACAATTTTATCATTGCAGTTCCGGTATACCTGAGTTTTCGCCGACATCGAAAATCTCTTATATGCAGTTAGTGTTGAGATAACCTCGACGCAACCCAGTACTGGGGCGGGAGTTCGGGAGTATTGCCACAGTTCGTATATCAGATGCTTTTCGAAGGTTGAGGTACATGATTTCCGAAGTTTTCTTGGTTATGTGTTGACGGATGGATACAGTTGGAGCGTAGGGCTTGTTAGTTGTGTGATATATATTGTGCCTCCCTATATCCCCAACACCAGATTGCATAACCAGAAAGTTCTGGTAGTTAATAGGTGGGAATTCAAGTAGCTCCTAGAATATCTTTCCGACATATGCATGATATGGGATTGGGTAAATCTCTATCATATGTTTGTTCCGGCTTATTCTGCAAGCCAATCCTTTGTTTTTGTTTTGAGTTGTGGAATTCAAGTTGCTTCAAAGTCAAGTGTTGATTCCATACCTTTCATAAGCGGTGTTCCCATATTTCTATGGGAATACTAATCCTTTTGATCATGCAGAATGGTCATGCCAAATTTTTCCAACAGCCGTGATTCTCTTCAAGTTAAGCCGACCCCTTCCACATTTGCAGGATCAATTATCAGTTTTCTCAACGGTGTTTGTTTCATCCGTCCCAAGTTGACTTTGTTTTTCCCACCCTCCCACCCCTTTTCTTCAAGGATTCAAATTTCATAATCATGTATCCTTTTATTTGTGATAAGTCTCTTCAGTCTTTTCTTTCAATGTTTTACCCGGTGTTTCAAGTTCATCATTCTTTGTTCTCTTTTTCTTCCCCGGTGGAGTTAATTCAAGATTCGGTGTTGGGCATATTCCTTTCATTTGTCCAGTGATTACCCAAGCTGGTGCACCTCTCAATCATTCACCTCTCGCTATTCATTTGTTCCGGAGTGCTGAAGATATATCAGAAGATTCACGTTTCCATTCTTAATCCGTTCAAGCAAATTCGAGGTTGTTATCTCTTCAAGCCATTTAATTCAGTCGGTGTAATCTCTCTTTTAAAATCGTTCAACGGTGTTTTCTTTTGAGTGGCCCCTAACCCACAGGTCTTTCCTAGGATCTTACATGAGTCTTCTAATTTTTCGAAGTAATTCCCAAATTCTTTTCAAAAGTGTGACGTAAGAATGGATTCCATCAGTCATATGCCTTCTCCAAGATCGCTTCCAAATTCTTTTCATCATTGGTTGAACCTTTGTATTCTATATTCTGGAGAGTCTCAATAAGTCATGGTGGCGTTCATTCTCAGATTTTGACGACCGAAGAAGAGTTTCTCTTAAATCTTGATCCGTTCTCTCAAAGATTCATGGTTCTAGCTTCATGCCATCCTCTCAAATTGTTTCGATCGACAGAAATTCTTTTCATACCCATCCGAAGCATTTCATGAGTTCTTTCGGTTCTCGATTCTCCGGAGGCCATCATTTCAGAAGATTTATTTGTTCTCAACTTTCTGCTCTCGTTTCCCCGATCTTACCGGTGCACCATTCAAGTATCCTTTAGTCAGCTCGTGATCTCTTTGTTATCTCAAGCATCTTCGTTTGTCCTCTAATTCTTCCGGGCGATTCACTCTCTTTTCTTCATTCTTTTAAATTCTTACGGTGGTTCGTTTCATATTTCTCTTCCTTCGTTATCATATCAATTCATTCGTTCTTTCCAATCCTACCGGTGGCCCATTGAGTTTGCGCTATATCTCTCCTTAACCCCTTTCAACGAGAATAAGTGGCATGCCAATCCGTTGCTTGTCATCAATTTAATTTGATGAAGGATAAACATACAGTAAATATTATTATTGTTTCCTTGAGGTGATTCAATTCTTTTCTTCCGGAGTTTATTCATGGTATCAATTTGTCGGTGCTAAGTTGTTCATCTTTTGTTTCCGGAGTTCCAAGCTCTTTCAGTTAACTCGCCGCGAAGCTCCATCTAAATCATTGCAAGGCTTCATCTTATTGTTTCCAAGCTTCTTTTCTTAGCGAGCATCTTTTTATCTATCCGGAGTTCTTCGAGAGTTTCTACATGGTGGTTCATCAAAGACATAATCCATTCTCGAAGTGTTCTTCAAGGTTCTTGTTGGATCTCAAGTATTCTTCATCTTGCATTACAAAGTGCAATTCATTTACATTATCTTTTGAGGTGGTGTTATGTCATTTTTGACAATTTCCTTCATGTTTCATGTTTCAAAAGTTGTCAGGAATGAGATATCTAAACCCATCATTTTCTTCCTTGGAGTTATCTTGGTATAGATTTCACTTAAAGCCTTCCCTAAGGAATGTTGCTATTATGGTGTTTATCAATGATCCAAGTTTCCTCCTATTGTTGTGGTGAAATAAGTTTTTCCATCTCTATGTTCATCTCCGCTAATCAATCTTTTGGTAGTGGCTGGTTGTCACCTCATAATTTTGAGATGTCTCCATAAGCCCACGGGGATCATATCCTTTCGTATTGATCTTCCAACAACTCCGTTCAATCCTTCTTTTTAAGGATGCTCTCTTAAATTCATTTCAGGTGGAACATGTCATTTTCTTCTCCGTTCTTTTGATTCCATTCTTACATTTGTTCCGGAGGCATTGTGATGTTACTCTCTTCGACCCATCACCTCGTTTTGTCAAGATCATGTTATTTTCTTGCTTATCAATTAACCGGAGTGTTGTGTCCTCTATTCAAGCTTTTTCCATCTTATCAAGTTCCTTCTCTTTCTACCGGATCGTTGCCCAAATTCCCTTGTATAAATTTGCTTCTCTTTTCAACTGGAGTGGTTTTAAATTCTTTTGTGGCCCTTGAGCTCTTGATTCATGTGTTTGCAACCTACAAGGTTCTCATAATGTTCCTTGTTCCTCTTTGCTAACGGAGTGTTTGCAATCTTGTTCATCTCCATTGTATTCTTTCTTTCAATTTATTCAACCTCTCAAGGTTCTTTGGTTTCACTCATCTGTCCAAGAAGCAACTTAATTCTACCTCTTCTCTTCCTCTTTTGCTTCTCTCTAGTGCCATCCTTAGATCTTGGGGCGAGATCTCTTGTAAGTGGGGGAGTGTTGTGACGCCCCAAGACCGGCACTCCAGAGCCTTCCATGTTTTCAAGTTCTGTCATGTGTGTTTTATTTTGTTTGTTGCATTTCATCATGGCATCATGAGCATTGCATCCGCATTTGTTTTAAAACTTGCTTTCGTTCATCATTGCCGTTTCTCCCTTTGCCTTCATCACCTTCTCTCGGACTGCTTTGTGTTCTTTGGCCTTTTGTCTAACCCCTCTTCACGCAATACTCAGACCCCCCCCCCTCTCGCACGTCCGAAACTCCCCCGGACCCGACTCGATCAGTCCTCATCGATGGGTCCGGATCATCCCCAAACATTTATAAAACATCTCCATTTTCTTATTTGGTCTACCTACCTATTTTTCTCGACCGCCCGATTTAAATCGGAGGGTTCGATCTAGCCCTCTTTTGCACCTCCTACTATATATAGACCAACCTCCTAGACATCAATGCTAGATTCTAGCCCTCTTGTCCCATCGCGCCGCCACTGGCCAACCACTCCTCTCCCTCCTCGGGATCCCCTTGCCCGATCTACTTCGATCGCCTTGCCCAGCCCACCACTGAAGCCTGCAACCTCCTCCTCCCACCTTGGGATCATCTCCCGAACAACCCGAGCTCCTCCTGCGCCCGATCCCTCCGACCTCGAGCTCCACCATGCCTCCTGCTTCCCCGAGCACCCGCCGCCATGCGCCACCAGCAACAAGCTTCCGCAGCCTCCTCTGCTTCACGACGAGACCGCAACCTCCTCTCGCGACCTCCCACAGGCCTGTGCCTGTGCCCCCTGGCTTCCTCAAGCCAGAGCTCGCCAGCCGCTTTGATCTGTCGTAGTAGCACCAGCAGATGAGCTCCGCTCCCGTTCTCTCCTTCCTCAGTCTTCCTGTTCCTATCCCTTTTCTCTCCTCACACTCCGGTCTCTGTCTCCCTTCTAAGAAGGACCAACCATGGACGTTTTTCCTCAAGCAGCAGCAGCCGCTACATGGATCTCCGCCACCGGCTGCTTCCATGCGCCGGGTCCGCTCCATCCCCAAGTTCGCCGCCTCGGATCCGGTCGACCCCAAGCTCCTGTGTCGGCCATGACACGCTACCAGGAGCAGTGCCCACATGCCCCGTTGACCACTCCAGCCACCCCACCGCCAATTCAAGCACCGGGTTGCCGCTCCCCTGCTTCGCTCGCTCGATCCCGTGCGTTGACTAGACGAGCGCGCTCGCTCGCGAGGCCCAGCAGCCCTGCTCCTCTCGAGCCGGCCCCTCTCCACATCACCCCCGCCCTAGCGTCAAGCCAGTCGGCCCCTCTTGGGCCTCCTCCACCGACCGGGCCAAGATCCCATGGTGAGCATCCCAAGTTCCTATAGCCCCAGTCGCTGCCCTGTTCTAGATTCAGCCCATCTCATGTTTTTTCCGTGAACGAATTTCTCTAATTATCCAGAGACTACAGTTTTGCAGAAAAAACCCTTGATGTTCATGCATTTAATAACTCATGAACTATGCATCATATGTAAAAACTTTAACATGTAAACTACTTAGAATTTTGTCTAGTTTCATAATATGCAACTTTCATCCATGTTTAAAATGATGTTTGATTAAATTTGCTCATATGACATGTTAAAATGGTTTATTTGGTAACTAAACAACTGTAGCTCCAAATTTAATAAACTTTATATGTAAATGGGGTAGAAAAATGCATATATTAACTTGCTGCACCTTATTTTGATGTTTAACAATATTAAAATATGTTTTAGGGCAGAACAGTACCAAATTCAAATATTGCATATGGGGATTTTCCAGAATTGTTGTTGTTCCCGGTCTCATTTAAACTTGCCTAAATAGTTAGTTTATATATGTTTCACCTCTTGCCATGTTTAACAACATTTAATATTGTTGAGTAGCATAAACGAGAGCGAACTAAGTAATTGTATGTGGTGTTTCTTCAATATGCAACTCGTTGCATATTGAACTCCACTTAATTTGTAGTATTGTTTGTTGCACTTTGACATGCCATGCCTCATTAAACCGGACATGCATCATACTTGTTTGTGCATCATGCCATGTTTATGTGATGGTTGTTTACCATGATGCTTCCTTCTTTCCAGTTGCACTTCTCCTCGATATTTCCGGTTACGTTGCGATTGTGAGGATCCATTCGACTATGTTGGCTCGTCTTCCTCATGCACCCATTCTTCTTCCTAGCGGCATTTCAGGCAAGATGACCGTCACCTTGGATCTTACTACTATCTTTGTATGCTAGTTGTCTCGATGCTATCGCTATGTCGCGCTACCTACCACTTGTTTATCAAGCCTCCCAAATTGCCATGATAGCCTCTAACCTTTTTACCCTTCCTAGCAAATCGTTGTTTTGGCTATGTTACTGCTTTGCTCAGCCCCTCTTATAGTGTTGCTAGTCCCAGCTATAGTTGCAGGTTGTTCCATGTTGGGACATGGATATCATGGATATCATGGGATATCACAATATCTCTTATTTAATTAATGCACATATGTACTTGGTAAGGGTGGAAGGCTCGGCCTTATGTCTGGTGTTTTGTTCCACTCTTGCCGCCCTAGTTTCCGTCATACCGGTGTTATGTTCCTTGATTTTGCGTCCCTAACATGATGAGGGGTATGGGACCCTCTTGACGTTTCGCTTTGAATAAAACTCTTCCAGCAAGGCCCAACGTTGGTTTTAACATTTGCCATAATAATACTTGAACCTAATAATTAATTGGCATAGGGCGTCATGCACCCGAGGATTTTTCTACATACAGGGGGGCCAGTGCTGATGGTGTTGGTCCCAAAAGGGTAGATTGCGGGGCCACCTCGGGGAAACTTTTGCCATAAACGTTTGCAACAAATATATGAGTTCTTTATGACTAATGTGAGTACATGGGTTATACGCACTCTCACCTTTCCGCAATTTGCCAGCCTCTTCGGTACCACGCATTGCCCTTTCTCACATTGAGATGTGGTGCAAACTTCGCCGGTGCATCCAAACCCCATGATATGTTATGCTCTATCACACATAAGCCTCCTTATATCTTCCTCAAAATAGCCATCATACCTACCTATTATGGCAATTCCATAGCCATTCCGAGATATATTACCATGCAACTTCCACCGTTTCGTTTTATTATGACACACATTGCTACCTCTTGAGCTTGCGTGTTTTTTCCCTTGAAGAGGAAAGGGTGATGCAGCGAAGTAGAGTAAGTATTTCCCTCAGCTTTTGAGAACCAAGGTATCATTCCAGTAGGAGACAACGCACAAGCCACCGAATACCTGCACAAACAAACACCAACTTGCACCCAACACGACAAAGGGGTTGTCAATCCCTTCACGGTTATTTGCAAAGTGAGATCTGATATAGGTGGATAAATGGTAAAGTAATATTTTTGGTATTTTTGGTTTATAGATCGGAAAGTAAAAGATTGCAAAGAAATTAAATAGGAAACTAAAATTGTAGATCGGAAACTTATATGATGGAAAATAGACCCGGGGGCCATAGGTTTCACTAGAGGCTTCTCTCAAGATAGAAAATATTACGGTGGGTGAACAAATTACTGCCGAGCAATTGATAGAAAAGCGCAAAGTTATGACGATATCTAAGGCAATGATCATGAATATAGGCATCACATCCGTATCAAGTAGACCGAAATGATTCTGCATCTACTACTATTACTCCACACATCGACCGACTCCTGCCTGCATCTAGAGTATTAAGTTTATAAGAACAGAGTAACGCATTAAGTAAGATGACATAATGTAGCGGGATAGACTCAAGCAATATGACGAAAACCCCATCTTGTTATCATCGATGGCAACAATATAATACGTGTCGTTTCCCCTTATGTCACTAGGATCGAGCACCACAAGATTGAACCCAAAGCTAAGCACTTCTCCCATTGCAAGAAAAACCAATCTAGTTGGCCAAACCAAATCGATTGTTCAAAGAGACTTGCAAAGATATCAAATCGTGCATAAAAGAATTC